>NC_080050.1:5276782-5304493 GCF_026212465.1 Amaranthus tricolor | reverse complement strand
TGCACGAAACTTGGCACATAACACTATTTGGTATATATTATTGTGTTGAAGTTGTTAGAATTGAAAAGCATAGTCATATGCTAGAAATTATGTGTGAAGTTGCTATTTTAAAGATTTTTTTAAGCGTTTTTTCCACTTTTGCGCAAAAAGTAGCTCAAACTTGGTTTGTTTTGCACGAAACATTGCACACAACACTATTTGGTAAATATAATTTCGTTGAAGTGGTTATAATTGAAAATTATAGTCATATGCTAGAAATTACGTGTTAAGTTGCGATTATAAGGGTTTTTAAGCGTTTTTTCAACTTTTGCGCTTAAAGTAGCTCAAACTTGGTTTGTTTTGCACGAAACTTGGCACACAACACTATTTGGTATATATTATTGTGTTGAATGGGTTAGAATTGAAATTAGTCATATGCTAGAAATTACGTGTTATGTTGCGATTTTAAGGGTTTTTAAGCGTTTTTGCCACTTTTGCACATAAAGTAGTTCAAACTTGGTTTGTTTTGCACGAAACTTGTCACACAACACTATTTTTTATATATTATTGTATTGAAGTGGTTAGAATTGAAAATCATAGTCATATGCTAGAAATTACGTGTTAAGTTGCGATTTTAAGAGTTTTTAAGCGTTTTTGCCACTTTTGCGCATAAAGTAGCTCAAACTTGGTTTGTTTTGCACGAAACTTGGCACACAATACTATTTGGTATATATTATTGTGTTGAAGTTGTTAGAATTGAAAAGCATAGTCATATGCTAGAAATTATGTGTGAAGTTGCTATTTTAAAGGTTTTTTTAATCGTTTTTTCCACTTTTGCGCAAAAAGTAGCTCAAACTTGGTTTGTTTTGCACGAAACATTGCACACAACACTATTTGGTAAATATAATTTCGTTGAAGTGGTTAGAATTCAAAATTATAGTCATATGCTAGAAATTACGTGTTAAGTTGCGATTATAAGGGTTTTTAAGCGTTTTTTCAACTTTTGCGCTTAAAGTAGCTCAAACTTGGTTTTTTTTGCATGAAACTTGGCACACAACACTATTTGGTATATATTATTGTGTTGAATGGGTTAGAATTGAAATTAGTCATATGCTAGAAATTACGTGTTATGTTGCGATTTTAAGGGTTTTTAAGCGTTTTTGCCACTTTTGCGCATAAAGTAGTTCAAACTTGGTTTGTTTTGCACGAAACTTGTCACACAACACTATTTTTTATATATTATTGTATTGAAGTGGTTCGAATTGAAAATCATATCACATGCTAGAAATTACGTGTTAAGTTGCGATTTTAAGGGTTTTTAAGCGTTTTTGCCACTTTTGCGCATAAAGTAGTTCAAACTTGGTTTGTTTTGCACGAAACTTGTCACACAACACTACTTTTTATATATTATTGTATTGAAGTGGTTAGAATTGAAAATCATGTCACATGCTAGAAATTACGTGTTAAGTTGCGATTTTAAGAGTTTTTAAGCGTTTTTGCCACTTTTGCGCATAAAGTGGCTCAAACTTGGTTTGTTTTGCACGAAACTTGGCACACAACACGATTTGGTATATATTATTGTGTTGAAGTTGTTAGAATTGAAAAGCATAGTCATATGCTAGAAATTATGTGTGAAGTTGCTATTTTAAAGGTTTTTTTAAGCGTTTTTTCCACTTTTGCGCAAAAAGTAGCTCAAACTTGGTTTGTTTTGCACGAAACATTGCACACAACACTATTTGGTAAATATAATTTCGTTGAAGTGGTTAGAATTGAAAATTATAGTCATATGCTACAAATTACGTGTTAAGTTGCGATTATAAGGGTTTTTAAGCGTTTTTTCAACTTTTGCGCTTAAAGTAGCTCAAACTTGGTTTGTTTTGCACGAAACTTGGCACACAACACTATTTGGTATATATTATTGTGTTGAATGGGTTAGAATTGAAATTAGTCATATGCTAGAAATTACGTGTTATGTTGCGATTTTAAGGGTTTTTAAGCGTTTTTGCCACTTTTGCGCATAAAGTAGTTCAAACTTGGTTTGTTTTGCACGAAACTTGTCACACAACACTATTTTTTATATATTATTGTATTGAAGTGGTTAGAATTGAAAATCATGTCACATGCTTGAAATTACGTGTTAAGTTGCGATTTTAAGGGTTTTTAAGCGTTTTTGCCACTTTTGCGCATAAAGTAGTTCAAACTTGGTTTGTTTTGCACGAAACTTGTCACACAACACTACTTTTTATATATTATTGTATTGTAGTGGTTAGAATTGAAAATCATAGTCATATGCTTGAAATTACGTGTTAAGTTGCGATTTTAAGAGCTTTTAAGCGTTTTTGCCACTTTTGGGCATGAAGTAGCTCAAACTTGGTTTGTTTTGCACGAAACTTGGCACACAACTCTATTTGGTATATATTATTGTGTTGAATGGGTTAGACTTGAAATTCATAGTCATATGCTAGAAATTATGTGTGAAGTTGCTATTTTAAAGGTTTTTTTAAGCGTTTTTTCCACTTTTGCGCAAAAAGTAGCTCAAACTTGGTTTGTTTTGCACGAAACATTGCACACAACACTATTTGGTAAATATAATTTCGTTGAAGTGGTTAGAATTGAAAATTATAGTCATATGCTAGAAATTACGTGTTAAGTTGCGATTATAAGGGTTTTTAAGCGTTTTTTCAACTTTTGCGCTTAAAGTAGCTCAAACTTGGTTTGTTTTGCACGAAACTTGGCACACAACACTATTTGGTATATATTATTGTGTTGAATGGGTTAGAATTGAAATTAGTCATATGCTAGAAATTACGTGTTATGTTGCGATTTTAAGGGTTTTTAAGCGTTTTTGCCACTTTTGTGCATAAAGTAGTTCAAACTTGGTTTGTTTTGCACGAAACTTGTCACACAACACTATTTTTTATATATTATTGTATTGAAGTGGTTAGAATTGAAAATCATGTCACATGCTTGAAATTACGTGTTAAGTTGCGATTTTAAGGGTTTTTAAGCGTTTTTGCCACTTTTGCGCATAAAGTAGTTCAAACTTGGTTTGTTTTGCACGAAACTTGTCACACAACACTACTTTTTATATATTATTGTATTGTAGTGGTTAGAATTGAAAATCATAGTCATATGCTTGAAATTACGTGTTAAGTTGCGATTTTAAGAGCTTTTAAGCGTTTTTGCCACTTTTGGGCATGAAGTAGCTCAAACTTGGTTTGTTTTGCACGAAACTTGGCACACAACTCTATTTGGTATATATTATTGTGTTGAATGGGTTAGACTTGAAATTCATAGTCATATGCTAGAAATTATGTGTGAAGTTGCTATTTTAAAGGTTTTTTTAAGCGTTTTTTCCACTTTTGCGCAAAAAGTAGCTCAAACTTGGTTTGTTTTGCACGAAACATTGCACACAACACTATTTGGTAAATATAATTTCGTTGAAATGGTTAGAATTGAAAATTATAGTCATATGCTAGAAATTACGTGTTAAGTTGCGATTATAAGGGTTTTTAAGCGTTTTTTCAACTTTTGCGCTTAAAGTAGCTCAAACTTGGTTTGTTTTGCACGAAACTTGGCACACAACACTATTTGGTATATATTATTGTGTTGAATGGGTTAGAATTGAAATTAGTCATATGCTAGAAATTACGTGTTATGTTGCGATTTTAAGGGTTTTTAAGCGTTTTTGCCACTTTTGCGCATAAAGTAGTTCAAACTTGGTTTGTTTTGCACGAAACTTGTCACACAACACTATTTTTTATATATTATTGTATTGAAGTGGTTAGAATTGAAAATCATAGTCATATGCTAGAAATTACGTGTTAAGTTGCGATTTTAAGAGTTTTTAAGCGTTTTTGCCACTTTTGCGCATAAAGTAGCTCAAACTTGGTTTGTTTTGCACGAAACTTGGCACACAACACTATTTGGTATATATTATTGTGTTGAAGTTGTTAGAATTGAAAAGCATAGTCATATGCTAGAAATTATGTGTGAAGTTGCTATTTTAAAGGTTTTTTTAAGCGTTTTTTCCACTTTTGCGCAAAAAGTAGCTCAAACTTGATTTGTTTTGCACGAAACATTGCACACAACACTATTTGGTAAATATAATTTCGTTGAAGTGGTTAGAATTGAAAATTATAGTCATATGCTAGAAATTACGTGTTAAGTTGTGATTATAAGGGTTTTTAAGCGTTTTTTCAACTTTTGCGCTTAAAGTAGCTAAAACTGGGTTTGTTTTGCACGAAACTTGGCACACAACACTATTTGGTATATATTATTGTGTTGAATGGGTTAGAATTGAAATTAGTCATATGCTAGAAATTACGTGTTATGTTGCGATTTTAAGGGTTTTTAAGCGTTTTTGCCACTTTTGCGCATAAAGTAGTTCAAACTTGGTTTGTTTTGCACGAAACTTGTCACACAACACTATTTTTTATATATTATTGTATTGAAGTGGTTAGAATTGAAAATCATGTCACATGCTAGAAATTACGTGTTAAGTTGCGATTTTAAGGGTTTTTAAGCGTTTTTGCCACTTTTGCGCATAAAGTAGTTCAAACTTGGTTTGTTTTGCACGAAACTTGTCACACAACACTACTTTTTATATATTATTGTATTGAAGTGGTTAGAAATGAAAATCATAGTCATATGCTAGAAATTATGTGTGAAGTTGCTATTTTAAAGGTTTTTTTAAGCGTTTTTTCCACTTTTGCGCAAAAAGTAGCTCAAACTTGGTTTGTTTTGCACGAAACATTGCACACAACACTATTTGGTAAATATAATTTCGTTGAAGTGGTTAGAATTGAAAATTATAGTCATATGCCAGAAATTACGTGTTAAGTTGCGATTATAAGGGTTTTTAAGCGTTTTTTTCAACTTTTGCGCTTAAAGTAGCTCAAACTTGGTTTGTTTTGCATGAAACTTGGCACACAACACTATTTGGTATATATTATTGTGTTGAATGGGTTAGAATTGAAATTAGTCATATGCTAGAAATTACGTGTTATGTTGCGATTTTAAGGGTTTTTAAGCGTTTTTGCCACTTTTGCGCATAAAGTAGTTCAAACTTGGTTTGTTTTGCACGAAACTTGTCACACAACACTATTTTTTATATATTATTGTATTGAAGTGGTTAGAATTGAAAATCATGTCACATGCTAGAAATTACGTGTTAAGTTGCGATTTTAAGGGTTTTTAAGCGTTTTTGCCACTTTTGCGCATAAAGTAGTTCAAACTTGGTTTGTTTTGCACGGAACTTGTCACACAACACTATTTTTTATATATTATTGTATTGAAGTGGTTAGAATTGAAAATCATAGTCATATGCTAGAAATTACGTGTTAAGTTGCGATTATAAGGGTTTTTAAGCGTTTTTGCCACTTTTGCGCATAAAGTAGTTCAAACTTGGTTTGTTTTGCACGAAACTTGTCACACAACACTACTTTTTATATATTATTGTATTGAAGTGGTTAGATTTGAAAATCATAGTCATATGCTAGAAATTATGTGTGAAGTTGCTATTTTAAAGGTTTTTTTAAGCGTTTTTTCCACTTTTGCGCAAAAAGTAGCTCAAACTTGGTTTGTTTTGCACGAAACATTGCACACAACACTATTTGGTAAATATAATTTCGTTGAAGTGGTTAGAATTGAAAATTATAGTCATATGCTAGAAATTACGTGTTAAGTTGCGATTATAAGGGTTTTTAAGCGTTTTTTCAACTTTTGCGCTTAAAGTAGCTCAAACTTGGTTTGTTTTGCACGAAACATTGCACACAACACTATTTGGTATATATTATTGGGTTGAATGGGTTAGAATTGAAATTAGTCATATGCTAGAAATTACGTGTTATGTTGCGATTTTAAGGGTTTTTAAGCGTTTTTGCCACTTTTGCGCATAAAGTAGTTCAAACTTGGTTTGTTTTGCACGAAACTTGGCACACAACTCTATTTGGTATATATTATTGTGTTGAATGGGTTAGACTTGAAATTCATAGTCATATGCTAGAAATTATGTGTGAAGTTGCTATTTTAAAGGTTTTTTTAAGCGTTTTTTCCACTTTTGCGCAAAAAGTAGCTCAAACTTGGTTTGTTTTGCACGAAACATTGCACACAACACTATTTGGTAAATATAATTTCGTTGAAGTGGTTAGAATTGAAAATTATAGTCATATGCTAGAAATTACGTGTTAAGTTGCGATTATAAGGGTTTTTAAGCGTTTTTTCAACTTTTGCGCTTAAAGTAGCTCAAACTTGGTTTGTTTTGCACGAAACTTGGCACACAACACTATTTGGTATATATTATTGTGTTGAATGGGTTAGAATTGAAATTAGTCATATGCTAGAAATTACGTGTTATGTTGCGATTTTAAGGGTTTTTAAGCGTTTTTGCCACTTTTGCGCATAAAGTAGTTCAAACTTGGTTTGTTTTGCACGAAACTTGTCACACAACACTATTTTTTATATATTATTGTATTGAAGTGGTTAGAATTGAAAATCATAGTCATATGCTAGAAATTACGTGTTAAGTTGCGATTTTAAGAGTTTTTAAGCGTTTTTGCCACTTTTGCGCATAAAGTAGCTCAAACTTGGTTTGTTTTGCACGAAACTTGGCACACAACACTATTTGGTATATATTATTGTGTTGAAGTTGTTAGAATTGAAAAGCATAGTCATATGCTAGAAATTATGTGTGAAGTTGCTATTTTAAAGGTTTTTTTAAGCGTTTTTTCCACTTTTGCGCAAAAAGTAGCTCAAACTTGGTTTGTTTTGCACGAAACATTGCACACAACACTATTTGGTAAATATAATTTCGTTGAAGTGGTTAGAATTGAAAATTATAGTCATATGCTAGAAATTACGTGTTAAGTTGCGATTATAAGGGTTTTTAAGCGTTTTTTCAACTTTTGCGCTTAAAGTAGCTCAAACTTGGTTTGTTTTGCATGAAACTTGGCACACAACACTATTTGGTATATATTATTGTGTTGAATGGGTTAGAATTGAAATTAGTCATATGCTAGAAATTACGTGTTATGTTGCGATTTTAAGGGTTTTTAAGCGTTTTTGCCACTTTTGCGCATAAAGTAGTTCAAACTTGGTTTGTTTTGCACGAAACTTGTCACACAACACTATTTTTTATATATTATTGTATTGAAGTGGTTAGAATTGAAAATCATGTCACATGCTAGAAATTACGTGTTAAGTTGCGATTTTAAGGGTTTTTAAGCGTTTTTGCCACTTTTGCGCATAAAGTAGTTCAAACTTGGTTTGTTTTGCACGAAACTTGTCACACAACACTACTTTTTATATATTATTGTATTGAAGTGGTTAGAAATGAAAATCATAGTCATATGCTAGAAATTATGTGTGAAGTTGCTATTTTAAAGGTTTTTTTAAGCGTTTTTTCCACTTTTGCGCAAAAAGTAGCTCAAACTTGGTTTGTTTTGCACGAAACATTGCACACAACACTATTTGGTAAATATAATTTCGTTGAAGTGGTTAGAATTGAAAATTATAGTCATATGCTAGAAATTACGTGTTAAGTTGCGATTATAAGGGTTTTTAAGCGTTTTTTCAACTTTTGCGCTTAAAGTAGCTCAAACTTGGTTTGTTTTGCATGAAACTTGGCACACAACACTATTTGGTATATATTATTGTGTTGAATGGGTTAGAATTGAAATTAGTCATATGCTAGAAATTACGTGTTATGTTGCGATTTTAAGGGTTTTTAAGCGTTTTTGCCACTTTTGCGCATAAAGTAGTTCAAACTTGGTTTGTTTTGCACGAAACTTGTCACACAACACTATTTTTTATATATTATTGTATTGAAGTGGTTAGAATTGAAAATCATGTCACATGCTAGAAATTACGTGTTAAGTTGCGATTTTAAGGGTTTTTAAGCGTTTTTGCCACTTTTGCGCATAAAGTAGTTCAAACTTGGTTTGTTTTGCACGAAACTTGTCACACAACACTACTTTTTATATATTATTGTATTGAAGTGGTTAGAATTGAAAATCATGTCACATGCTAGAAATTACGTGTTAAGTTGCGATTTTAAGAGTTTTTAAGCGTTTTTGCCACTTTTGCGCATAAAGTGGCTCAAACTTGGTTTGTTTTGCACGAAACTTGGCACACAACACTATTTGGTATATATTATTGTGTTGAAGTTGTTAGAATTGAAAAGCATAGTCATATGCTAGAAATTATGTGTGAAGTTGCTATTTTAAAGGTTTTTTTAAGCGTTTTTTCCACTTTTGCGCAAAAAGTAGCTCAAACTTGGTTTGTTTTGCACGAAACATTGCACACAACACTATTTGGTAAATATAATTTCGTTGAAGTGGTTAGAATTGAAAATTATAGTCATATGCTAGAAATTACGTGTTAAGTTGCGATTATAAGGGTTTTTAAGCGTTTTTTCAACTTTTGCGCTTAAAGTAGCTCAAACTTGGTTTGTTTTGCACGAAACTTGGCACACAACACTATTTGGTATATATTATTGTGTTGAATGGGTTAGAATTGAAATTAGTCATATGCTAGAAATTACGTGTTATGTTGCGATTTTAAGGGTTTTAAGCGTTTTTGCCACTTTTGCGCATAAAGTAGTTCAAACTTGGTTTGTTTTGCACGAAACTTGTCACACAACACTATTTTTTATATATTATTGTATTGAAGTGGTTAGAATTGAAAATCATAGTCATATGCTAGAAATTACGTGTTAAGTTGCGATTTTAAGAGTTTTTAAGCGTTTTTGCCACTTTTGCGCATAAAGTAGCTCAAACTTGGTTTGTTTTGCACGAAACTTGGCACACAACACTATTTGGTATATATTATTGTGTTGAAGTTGTTAGAATTGAAAAGCATAGTCATATGCTAGAAATTATGTGTGAAGTTGCTATTTTAAAGGTTTTTTTAAGCGTTTTTTCCACTTTTGCGCAAAAAGTAGCTCAAACTTGGTTTGTTTTGCACGAAACATTGCACACAACACTATTTGGTAAATATAATTTCGTTGAAGTGGTTAGAATTGAAAATTATAGTCATATGCTAGAAATTACGTGTTAAGTTGTGATTATAAGGGTTTTTAAGCGTTTTTTCAACTTTTGCGCTTAAAGTAGCTAAAACTGGGTTTGTTTTGCACGAAACTTGGCACACAACACTATTTGGTATATATTATTGTGTTGAATGGGTTAGAATTGAAATTAGTCATATGCTAGAAATTACGTGTTATGTTGCGATTTTAAGGGTTTTTAAGCGTTTTTGCCACTTTTGCGCATAAAGTAGTTCAAACTTGGTTTGTTTTGCACGGAACTTGTCACACAACACTATTTTTTATATATTATTGTATTGAAGTGGTTAGAATTGAAAATCATAGTCATATGCTAGAAATTACGTGTTAAGTTGCGATTATAAGGGTTTTTAAGCGTTTTTGCCACTTTTGCGCATAAAGTAGTTCAAACTTGGTTTGTTTTGCACGAAACTTGTCACACAACACTACTTTTTATATATTATTGTATTGAAGTGGTTAGATTTGAAAATCATAGTCATATGCTAGAAATTATGTGTGAAGTTGCTATTTTAAAGGTTTTTTTAAGCGTTTTTTCCACTTTTGCGCAAAAAGTAGCTCAAACTTGGTTTGTTTTGCACGAAACATTGCACACAACACTATTTGGTAAATATAATTTCGTTGAAGTGGTTAGAATTGAAAATTATAGTCATATGCTAGAAATTACGTGTTAAGTTGCGATTATAAGGGTTTTTAAGCGTTTTTTCAACTTTTGCGCTTAAAGTAGCTCAAACTTGGTTTGTTTTGCACGAAACTTGGCACACAACACTATTTGGTATATATTATTGGGTTGAATGGGTTAGAATTGAAATTAGTCATATGCTAGAAATTACGTGTTATGTTGCGATTTTAAGGGTTTTTAAGCGTTTTTGCCACTTTTGCGCATAAAGTAGTTCAAACTTGGTTTGTTTTGCACGAAACTTGGCACACAACTCTATTTGGTATATATTATTGTGTTGAATGGGTTAGACTTGAAATTCATAGTCATATGCTAGAAATTATGTGTGAAGTTGCTATTTTAAAGGTTTTTTTAAGCGTTTTTTCCACTTTTGCGCAAAAAGTAGCTCAAACTTGGTTTGTTTTGCACGAAACATTGCACACAACACTATTTGGTAAATATAATTTCGTTGAAGTGGTTAGAATTGAAAATTATAGTCATATGCTAGAAATTACGTGTTAAGTTGCGATTATAAGGGTTTTTAAGCGTTTTTTTCAACTTTTGCGCTTAAAGTAGCTCAAACTTGGTTTGTTTTGCACGAAACTTGGCACACAACACTATTTGGTATATATTATTGTGTTGAATGGGTTAGAATTGAAATTAGTCATATGCTAGAAATTACGTGTTATGTTGCGATTTTAAGGGTTTTTAAGCGTTTTTGCCACTTTTGCGCATAAAGTAGTTCAAACTTGGTTTGTTTTGCACGAAACTTGTCACACAACACTATTTTTTATATATTATTGTATTGAAGTGGTTAGAATTGAAAATCATAGTCATATGCTAGAAATTACGTGTTAAGTTGCGATTTTAAGAGTTTTTAAGCGTTTTTGCCACTTTTGCGCATAAAGTAGCTCAAACTTGGTTTGTTTTGCACGAAACTTGGCACACAACACTATTTGGTATATATTATTGTGTTGAAGTTGTTAGAATTGAAAAGCATAGTCATATGCTAGAAATTATGTGTGAAGTTGCTATTTTAAAGGTTTTTTTAAGCGTTTTTTCCACTTTTGCGCAAAAAGTAGCTCAAACTTGATTTGTTTTGCACGAAACATTGCACACAACACTATTTGGTAAATATAATTTCGTTGAAGTGGTTAGAATTGAAAATTATAGTCATATGCTAGAAATTACGTGTTAAGTTGTGATTATAAGGGTTTTTAAGCGTTTTTTCAACTTTTGCGCTTAAAGTAGCTAAAACTGGGTTTGTTTTGCACGAAACTTGGCACACAACACTATTTGGTATATATTATTGTGTTGAATGGGTTAGAATTGAAATTAGTCATATGCTAGAAATTACGTGTTATGTTGCGATTTTAAGGGTTTTTAAGCGTTTTTGCCACTTTTGCGCATAAAGTAGTTCAAACTTGGTTTGTTTTGCACGAAACTTGTCACACAACACTATTTTTTATATATTATTGTATTGAAGTGGTTAGAATTGAAAATCATGTCACATGCTAGAAATTACGTGTTAAGTTGCGATTTTAAGGGTTTTTAAGCGTTTTTGCCACTTTTGCGCATAAAGTAGTTCAAACTTGGTTTGTTTTGCACGAAACTTGTCACACAACACTACTTTTTATATATTATTGTATTGAAGTGGTTAGAAATGAAAATCATAGTCATATGCTAGAAATTATGTGTGAAGTTGCTATTTTAAAGGTTTTTTTAAGCGTTTTTTCCACTTTTGCGCAAAAAGTAGCTCAAACTTGGTTTGTTTTGCACGAAACATTGCACACAACACTATTTGGTAAATATAATTTCGTTGAAGTGGTTAGAATTGAAAATTATAGTCATATGCTAGAAATTACGTGTTAAGTTGCGATTATAAGGGTTTTTAAGCGTTTTTTCAACTTTTGCGCTTAAAGTAGCTCAAACTTGGTTTGTTTTGCATGAAACTTGGCACACAACACTATTTGGTATATATTATTGTGTTGAATGGGTTAGAATTGAAATTAGTCATATGCTAGAAATTACGTGTTATGTTGCGATTTTAAGGGTTTTTAAGCGTTTTTGCCACTTTTGCGCATAAAGTAGTTCAAACTTGGTTTGTTTTGCACGAAACTTGTCACACAACACTATTTTTTATATATTATTGTATTGAAGTGGTTAGAATTGAAAATCATGTCACATGCTAGAAATTACGTGTTAAGTTGCGATTTTAAGGGTTTTTAAGCGTTTTTGCCACTTTTGCGCATAAAGTAGTTCAAACTTGGTTTGTTTTGCACGAAACTTGTCACACAACACTATTTTTTATATTATTGTATTGAAGTGGTTAGAATTGAAAATCATGTCACATGCTAGAAATTACGTGTTAAGTTGCGATTTTAAGGGTTTTTAAGCGTTTTTGCCACTTTTGCGCATAAAGTAGTTCAAACTTGGTTTGTTTTGCACGAAACTTGTCACACAACACTACTTTTTATATATTATTGTATTGAAGTGGTTAGATTTGAAAATCATAGTCATATGCTAGAAATTATGTGTGAAGTTGCTATTTTAAAGGTTTTTTTAAGCGTTTTTTCCACTTTTGCGCAAAAAGTAGCTCAAACTTGGTTTGTTTTGCACGAAACATTGCACACAACACTATTTGGTAAATATAATTTCGTTGAAGTGGTTAGAATTGAAAATTATAGTCATATGCTAGAAATTACGTGTTATGTTGCGATTTTAAGGGTTTTTAAGCGTTTTTGCCACTTTTGCGCATAAAGTAGTTCAAACTTGGTTTGTTTTGCACGAAACTAGTCACACAACACTATTTTTTATCTATTATTGTATTGAAGTGGTTAGAATTGAAAATCATAGTCATATGCTAGAAATTACGTGTTAAGTTGCGATTTTAAGAGTTTTTAAGCGTTTTTGCCACATTTGCGCATAAAGTAGCTCAAACTTGGTTTGTTTTGCACGAAACTTGGCACACAACACTATTTGGTATATATTATTGTGTTGAAGTTGTTAGAATTGAAAAGCATAGTCATATGCTAGAAATTATGTGTGAAGTTGCTATTTTAAAGGTTTTTTTAAGCGTTTTTTCCACTTTTGCGCAAAAAGTAGCTCAAACTTGGTTTGTTTTGCACGAAACATTGCACACAACACTATTTGGTAAATATAATTTCGTTGAAGTGGTTAGAATTGAAAATTATAGTCATATGCTAGAAATTACGTGTTAAGTTGTGATTATAAGGGTTTTTTAAGCGTTTTTTCAACTTTTGCGCTTAAAGTAGCTAAAACTGGGTTTGCTTTGCACGAAACTTGGCACACAACACTATTTGGTATATATTATTGTGTTGAATGGGTTAGAATTGAAATTAGTCATATGCTAGAAATTACGTGTTATGTTGCGATTTTAAGGGTTTTTAAGCCTTTTTGCCACTTTTGCGCATAAAGTAGTTCAAACTTGGTTTGTTTTGCACGAAACTTGTCACACAACACTATTTTTTATATTATTGTATTGAAGTGGTTAGAATTGAAAATCATGTCACATGCTAGAAATTACGTGTTAAGTTGCGATTTTAAGGGTTTTTAAGCGTTTTTGCCACTTTTGCGCATAAAGTGGCTCAAACTTGGTTTGTTTTGCACGAAACTTGGCACACAACACTATTTGGTATATATTATTGTGTTGAAGTTGTTAGAATTGAAAAGCATAGTCATATGCTAGAAATTATGTGTGAAGTTGCTATTTTAAAGGTTTTTTTAAGCGTTTTTTCCACTTTTGCGCAAAAAGTAGCTCAAACTTGGTTTGTTTTGCACGAAACATTGCACACAACACTATTTGGTAAATATAATTTCGTTGAAGTGGTTAGAATTGAAAATTATAGTCATATGCTAGAAATTACGTGTTAAGTTGCGATTATAAGGGTTTTTAAGCGTTTTTTCAACTTTTGCGCTTAAAGTAGCTCAAACTTGGTTTGTTTTGCACGAAACTTGGCACACAACACTATTTGGTATATATTATTGTGTTGAATGGGTTAGAATTGAAATTAGTCATATGCTAGAAATTACGTGTTATGTTGCGATTTTAAGGGTTTTTAAGCGTTTTTGCCACTTTTGCGCATAAAGTAGTTCAAACTTGGTTTGTTTTGCACGAAACTTGTCACACAACACTATTTTTTATATATTATTGTATTGAAGTGGTTAGAATTGAAAATCATAGTCATATGCTAGAAATTACGTGTTAAGTTGCGATTTTAAGAGTTTTTAAGCGTTTTTGCCACTTTTGCGCATAAAGTAGCTCAAACTTGGTTTGTTTTGCACGAAACTTGGCACACAACACTATTTGGTATATATTATTGTGTTGAAGTTGTTAGAATTGAAAAGCATAGTCATATGCTAGAAATTATGTGTGAAGTTGCTATTTTAAAGGTTTTTTTAAGCGTTTTTTCCACTTTTGCGCAAAAAGTAGCTCAAACTTGGTTTGTTTTGCACGAAACATTGCACACAACACTATTTGGTAAATATAATTTCGTTGAAGTGGTTAGAATTGAAAATTATAGTCATATGCTAGAAATTACGTGTTAAGTTGCGATTATAAGGGTTTTTAAGCGTTTTTTTCAACTTTTGCGCTTAAAGTAGCTCAAACTTGGTTTGTTTTGCATGAAACTTGGCACACAACACTATTTGGTATATATTATTGTGTTGAATGGGTTAGAATTGAAATTAGTCATATGCTAGAAATTACGTGTTATGTTGCGATTTTAAGGGTTTTTAAGCGTTTTTGCCACTTTTGCGCATAAAGTAGTTCAAACTTGGTTTGTTTTGCACGAAACTTGTCACACAACACTATTTTTTATATATTATTGTATTGAAGTGGTTAGAATTGAAAATCATGTCACATGCTAGAAATTACGTGTTAAGTTGCGATTTTAAGGGTTTTTAAGCGTTTTTGCCACTTTTGCGCATAAAGTAGTTCAAACTTGGTTTGTTTTGCACGAAACTTGTCACACAACACTACTTTTTATATATTATTGTATTGAAGTGGTTAGAATTGAAAATCATGTCACATGCTAGAAATTACGTGTTAAGTTGCGATTATAAGGGTTTTTAAGCGTTTTTTTCAACTTTTGCGCTTAAAGTAGCTCAAACTTGGTTTGTTTTGCACGAAACTTGGCACACAACACTATTTGGTATATATTATTGTGTTGAATGGGTTAGAATTGAAATTAGTCATATGCTAGAAATTACGTGTTATGTTGCGATTTTAAGGGTTTTTAAGCGTTTTTGCCACTTTTGCGCATAAAGTAGTTCAAACTTGGTTTGTTTTGCACGAAACTTGTCACACAACACTACTTTTTATATATTATTGTATTGAAGTGGTTAGAAATGAAAATCATAGTCATATGCTAGAAATTATGTGTGAAGTTGCTATTTTAAAGGTTTTTTTAAGCGTTTTTTTCCACTTTTGCGCAAAAAGTAGCTCAAACTTGGTTTGTTTTGCACGAAACATTGCACACAACACTATTTGGTAAATATAATTTCGTTGAAGTGGTTAGAATTGAAAATTATAGTCATATGCTAGAAATTACGTGTTAAGTTGCGATTATAAGGGTTTTTTAGCGTTTTTTCAACTTTTGCGCTTAAAGTAGCTCAAACTTGGTTTGTTTTGCATGAAACTTGGCACACAACACTATTTGGTATATATTATTGTGTTGAATGGGTTAGAATTGAAATTAGTCATATGCTAGAAATTACGTGTTATGTTGCGATTTTAAGGGTTTTTAAGCGTTTTTGCCACTTTTGCGCATAAAGTAGTTCAAACTTGGTTTGTTTTGCACGAAACTTGTCACACAACACTACTTTTTATATATTATTGTATTGAAGTGGTTAGAATTGAAAATCATAGTCATATGCTAGAAATTATGTGTGAAGTTGCTATTTTAAAGGTTTTTTTAAGCGTTTTTTCCACTTTTGCGCAAAAAGTAGCTCAAACTTGGTTTGTTTTGCACGAAACATTGCACACAACACTATTTGGTAAATATAATTTCGTTGAAGTGGTTAGAATTGAAAATTATAGTCATATGCTAGAAATTACGTGTTAAGTTGCGATTATAAGGGTTTTTAAGCGTTTTTTTCAACTTTTGCGCTTAAAGTAGCTCAAACTTGGTTTGTTTTGCACGAAACTTGGCACACAACACTATTTGGTATATATTATTGTGTTGAATGGGTTAGAATTGAAATTAGTCATATGCTAGAAATTACGTGTTATGTTGCGATTTTAAGGGTTTTTAAGCGTTTTTGCCACTTTTGCGCATAAAGTAGTTCAAACTTGGTTTGTTTTGCACGAAACTTGTCACACAACACTATTTGGTATATATTATTGTGTTGAATGGGTTAGACTTGAAATTCATAGTCATATGCTAGAAATTATGTGTGAAGTTGCTATTTTAAAGGTTTTTTTAAGCGTTTTTTCCACTTTTGCGCAAAAAGTAGCTCAAACTTGGTTTGTTTTGCACGAAACATTGCACACAACACTATTTGGTAAATATAATTTCGTTGAAGTGGTTAGAATTGAAAATTATAGTCATATGCTAGAAATTACGTGTTAAGTTGCGATTATAAGGGTTTTTAAGCGTTTTTTTCAACTTTTGCGCTTAAAGTAGCTCAAACTTGGTTTGTTTTGCACGAAACTTGGCACACAACACTATTTGGTATATATTATTGTGTTGAATGGGTTAGAATTGAAATTAGTCATATGCTAGAAATTACGTGTTATGTTGCGATTTTAAGGGTTTTTAAGCGTTTTTGCCACTTTTGCGCATAAAGTAGTTCAAACTTGGTTTGTTTTGCACGAAACTTGTCACACAACACTATTTTTTATATATTATTGTATTGAAGTGGTTAGAATTGAAAATCATAGTCATATGCTAGAAATTACGTGTTAAGTTGCGATTTTAAGAGTTTTTAAGCGTTTTTGCCACTTTTGCGCATAAAGTAGCTCAAACTTGGTTTGTTTTGCACGAAACTTGGCACACAACACTATTTGGTATATATTATTGTGTTGAAGTTGTTAGAATTGAAAAGCATAGTCATATGCTAGAAATTATGTGTGAAGTTGCTATTTTAAAGGTTTTTTTAAGCGTTTTTTCCACTTTTGCGCAAAAAGTAGCTCAAACTTGGTTTGTTTTGCACGAAACATTGCACACAACACTATTTGGTAAATATAATTTCGTTGAAGTGGTTAGAATTGAAAATTATAGTCATATGCTAGAAATTACGTGTTAAGTTGCGATTATAAGGGTTTTTAAGCGTTTTTTCAACTTTTGCGCTTAAAGTAGCTCAAACTTGGTTTGTTTTGCACGAAACTTGGCACACAACACTATTTGGTATATATTATTGTGTTGAATGGGTTAGAATTGAAATTAGTCATATGCTAGAAATTACGTGTTATGTTGCGATTTTAAGGGTTTTTAAGCGTTTTTGCCACTTTTGCGCATAAAGTAGTTCAAACTTGGTTTGTTTTGCACGAAACTTGTCACACAACACTATTTGGTATATATTATTGTGTTGAATGGGTTAGACTTGAAATTCATAGTCATATGCTAGAAATTATGTGTGAAGTTGCTATTTTAAAGGTTTTTTTAAGCGTTTTTTCCACTTTTGCGCAAAAAGTAGCTCAAACTTGGTTTGTTTTGCACGAAACATTGCACACAACACTATTTGGTAAATATAATTTCGTTGAAGTGGTTAGAATTGAAAATTGTAGTCATATGCTAGAAATTACGTGTTAAGTTGCGATTATAAGGGTTTTTAAGCGTTTTTTTCAACTTTTGCGCTTAAAGTAGCTCAAACTTGGTTTGTTTTGCACGAAACTTGGCACACAACACTATTTGGTATATATTATTGTGTTGAATGGGTTAGAATTGAAATTAGTCATATGCTAGAAATTACGTGTTATGTTGCGATTTTAAGGGTTTTTAAGCGTTTTTTGCCACTTTTGCGCATAAAGTAGTTCAAACTTGGTTTGTTTTGCACGAAACTTGTCACACAACACTATTTTTTATATATTATTGTATTGAAGTGGTTAGAATTGAAAATCATAGTCATATGCTAGAAATTACGTGTTAAGTTGCGATTTTAAGAGTTTTTAAGCGTTTTTGCCACTTTTGCGCATAAAGTAGCTCAAACTTGGTTTGTTTTGCACGAAACTTGGCACACAACACTATTTGGTATATATTATTGTGTTGAAGTTGTTAGAATTGAAAAGCATAGTCATATGCTAGAAATTATGTGTGAAGTTGCTATTTTAAAGGTTTTTTTAAGCGTTTTTTCCACTTTTGCGCAAAAAGTAGCTCAAACTTGGTTTGTTTTGCACGAAACATTGCACACAACACTATTTGGTAAATATAATTTCGTTGAAGTGGTTAGAATTGAAAATTATAGTCATATGCTAGAAATTACGTGTTAAGTTGCGATTATAAGGGTTTTTAAGCGTTTTTTTCAACTTTTGCGCTTAAAGTGGCTCAAACTTGGTTTGTTTTGCATGAAACTTGGCACACAACACTATTTGGTATATATTATTGTGTTGAATGGGTTAGAATTGAAATTAGTCATATGCTAGAAATTACGTGTTATGTTGCGATTTTAAGGGTTTTTAAGCGTTTTTGCCACTTTTGCGCATAAAGTAGTTCAAACTTGGTTTGTTTTGCACGAAACTTGTCACACAACACTATTTGGTATATATTATTGTGTTGAATGGGTTAGACTTGAAATTCATAGTCATATGCTAGAAATTATGTGTGAAGTTGCTATTTTAAAGGTTTTTTTAAGCGTTTTTTCCACTTTTGCGCAAAAAGTAGCTCAAACTTGGTTTGTTTTGCACGAAACATTGCACACAACACTATTTGGTAAATATAATTTCGTTGAAGTGGTTAGAATTGAAAATTATAGTCATATGCTAGAAATTACGTGTTAAGTTGCGATTATAAGGGTTTTTAAGCGTTTTTTCAACTTTTGCGCTTAAAGTAGCTCAAACTTGGTTTGTTTTGCACGAAACTTGGCACACAACACTATTTGGTATATATTATTGTGTTGAATGGGTTAGAATTGAAATTAGTCATATGCTAGAAATTACGTGTTATGTTGCGATTTTAAGGGTTTTTAAGCGTTTTTGCCACTTTTGCGCATAAAGTAGTTCAAACTTGGTTTGTTTTGCACGAAACTTGGCACACAACTCTATTTGGTATATATTATTGTGTTGAATGGGTTAGACTTGAAATTCATAGTCATATGCTAGAAATTATGTGTGAAGTTGCTATTTTAAAGGTTTTTTTAAGCGTTTTTTCCACTTTTGCGCAAAAAGTAGCTCAAACTTGGTTTGTTTTGCACGAAACATTACACACAACACTATTTGGTAAATATAATTTCGTTGAAGTGGTTAGAATTGAAAATTATAGTCATATGCTAGAAATTACGTGTTAAGTTGCGATTATAAGGGTTTTTAAGCGTTTTTTCAACTTTTATGCTTAAAGTAGCTCAAACTTGGTTTGTTTTGCACGAAACTTGGCACACAACACTATTTGGTATATATTATTGTGTTGAATGGGTTAGAATTGAAATTAGTCATATGCTAGAAATTACGTCTTATGTTGCGATTTTAAGGGTTTTTAAGCGTTTTTGCCACTATTGCGCATAAAGTAGTTCAAACTTGGTTTGTTTTGCACGAAACTTGTCACACAACACTATTTTTTATATATTATTGTATTGAAGTGGTTAGAATTGAAAATCATAGTCATATGCTAGAAATTACGTGTTAAGTTGCGATTTTAAGAGTTTTTAAGCGTTTTTGCCACTTTTGCGCATAAAGTAGCTCAATTTTGGTTTGTTTTTGCACGAAACTTGGCACACAACACTATTTGGTATATATTATTGTGTTGAAGTTGTTAGAATTGAAAAGCATAGTCATATGCTAGAAATTATGTGTGAAGTTGCTATTTTAAAGGTTTTTTTAAGCGTTTTTTCCACTTTTGCGCAAAAAGTAGCTCAAACTTGGTTTGTTTTGCACGAAACATTGCACACAACACTATTTGGTAAATATAATTTCGTTGAAGTGGTTAGAATTGAAAATTATAGTCATATGCTAGAAATTACGTGTTAAGTTGCGATTATAAGGGTTTTTAAGCGTTTTTTTCAACTTTTGCGCTTAAAGTAGCTCAAACTTGGTTTGTTTTGCATGAAACTTGGCACACAACACTATTTGGTATATATTATTGTGTTGAATGGGTTAGAATTGAAATTAGTCATATGCTAGAAATTACGTGTTATGTTGCGATTTTAAGGGTTTTTAAGCGTTTTTGCCACTTTTGCGCATAAAGTAGTTCAAACTTGGTTTGTTTTGCACGAAACTTGTCACACAACACTATTTTTTATATATTATTGTATTGAAGTGGTTAGAATTGAAAATCATGTCACATGCTAGAAATTACGTGTTAAGTTGCGATTTTAAGGGTTTTTAAGCGTTTTTGCCACTTTTGCGCATAAAGTAGTTCAAACTTGGTTTGTTTTGCACGAAACTTGTCACACAACACTACTTTTTATATATTATTGTATTGAAGTGGTTAGAATTGAAAATCATGTCACATGCTAGAAATTACGTGTTAAGTTGCGATTTTAAGAGTTTTTAAGCGTTTTTGCCACTTTTGCGCATAAAGTGGCTCAAACTTGGTTTGTTTTGCACGAAACTTGGCACACAACACTATTTGGTATATATTATTGTGTTGAAGTTGTTAGAATTGAAAAGCATAGTCATATGCTAGAAATTATGTGTGAAGTTGCTATTTTAAAGGTTTTTTTAAGCGTTTTTTCCACTTTTGCGCAAAAAGTAGCTCAAACTTGGTTTGTTTTGCACGAAACATTGCACACAACACTATTTGGTAAATATAATTTCGTTGAAGTGGTTAGAATTGAAAATTATAGTCATATGCTAGAAATTACGTGTTAAGTTGCGATTATAAGGGTTTTTAAGCGTTTTTTCAACTTTTGCGCTTAAAGTAGCAAACTTGGTTTGTTTTGCACGAAACTTTGCACACAACACTATTTGGTATATATTATTTTGTTGAATGGGTTAGAATTGAAATTAGTCATATGCTAGAAATTACGTGTTATGTTGCGATTTTAAGGGTTTTTAAGCGTTTTTGCCACTTTTGCGCATAAAGTAGTTTAAACTTGGTTTGTTTTGCACGAAACTTGTCACACAACACTATTTTTTATATATTATTGTATTGAAGTGGTTAGAATTGAAAATCATGTCACATGCTTGAAATTACGTGTTAAGTTGCGATTTTAAGGGTTTTTAAGCGTTTTTGCCACTTTTGCGCATAAAGTAGTTCAAACTTGGTTTGTTTTGCACGAAACTTGTCACACAACACTACTTTTTATATATTATTGTATTGAAGTGGTTAGAATTGAAAATCATAGTCATATGCTAGAAATTACGTGTTAAGTTGCGATTTTAAGAGCTTTTAAGCGTTTTTGCCACTTTTGGGCATGAAGTAGCTCAAACTTGGTTTGTTTTGCACGAAACTTGGCACACAACTCTATTTGGTATATATTATTGTGTTGAATGGGTTAGACTTGAAATTCATAGTCATATGCTAGAAATTATGTGTGAAGTTGCTATTTTAAAGGTTTTTTTAAGCGTTTTTTCCACTTTTGCGCAAAAAGTAGCTCAAACTTGGTTTGTTTTGCACGAAACATTGCACACAACACTATTTGGTAAATATAATTTCGTTGAAGTGGTTAGAATTGAAAATTATAGTCATATGCTAGAAATTACGTGTTAAGTTGTGATTATAAGGGTTTTTAAGCGTTTTTTCAACTTTTGCGCTTAAAGTAGCTAAAACTGGGTTTGTTTTGCACGAAACTTGGCACACAACACTATTTGGTATATATTATTGTGTTGAATGGGTTAGAATTGAAATTACTCATATGCTAGAAATTACGTGTTATGTTGCGATTTTAAGGGTTTTTAAGCGTTTTTGCCACTTTTGCGCATAAAGTAGTTCAAACTAGGTTTGTTTTGCACGAAACTTGTCACACAACACTACTTTTTATATATTATTGTATTGAAGTGGTTAGAATTGAAAATCATGTCACATGCTAGAAATTACGTGTTAAGTTGCGATTTTAAGGGTTTTTAAGCGTTTTTTGCCACTTTTGCGCATAAAGTAGTTCAAACTTGGTTTGTTTTGCACGAAACTTGTCACACAACACTACTTTTTATATATTATTGTATTGAAGTGGTTAGAATTGAAAATCATAGTCATATGCTAGAAATTATGTGTGAAGTTGCTATTTTAAAGGTTTTTTTAAGCGTTTTTTCCACTTTTGCGCAAAAAGTAGCTCAAACTTGGTTTGTTTTGCACGAAACATTGCACACAACACTATTTGGTAAATATAATTTCGTTGAAGTGGTTAGAATTGAAAATTATAGTCATATGCTAGAAATTACGTGTTAAGTTGTGATTATAAGGGTTTTTAAGCATTTTTTCAACTTTTGCGCTTAAAGTAGCTAAAACTTGGTTTGTTTTGCATGAAACTTGGCATACAACACTATTTGGTATATATTATTGTGTTGAATGGGTTAGAATTGAAATTAGTCATATGCTAGAAATTACGTGTTATGTTGCGATTTTAAGGGTTTTTAAGCGTTTTTTGCCACTTTTGCGCATAAAGTAGTTCAAACTTGGTTTGTTTTGCACGAAACTTGTCACACAACACTATTTTTTATATATTATTGTATTGAAGTGGTTAGAATTGAAAATCATGTCACATGCTAGAAATTACGTGTTAAGTTGCGATTTTAAGGGTTTTTAAGCGTTTTTGCCACTTTTGCGCATAAAGTAGTTCAAACTTGGTTTGTTTTGCACGAAACTTGTCACACAACACTACTTTTTATATATTATTGTATTGAAGTGGTTAGAATTGAAAATCATAGTCATATGCTAGAAATTACGTGTTAAGTTGCGATTTTAAGAGCTTTTAAGCGTTTTTGCCACTTTTGGGCATAAAGTAGCTCAAACTTGGTTTGTTTTGCACGAAACTTGGCACACAACTCTATTTGGTATATATTATTGTGTTGAATGGGTTAGACTTGAAATTCATAGTCATATGCTAGAAATTATGTGTGAAGTTGCTATTTTAAAGGTTTTTTTAAGCGTTTTTTCCACTTTTGCGCAAAAAGTAGCTCAAACTTGGTTTTGTTTTGCACGACACATTGCACACAACACTATTTGGTAAATATAATTTCGTTGAAGTGGTTAGAATTGAAAATTATAGTCATATGCTAGAAATTACGTGTTAAGTTGCGATTATAAGGGTTTTTAAGCGTTTTTTTCAACTTTTGCGCTTAAAGTAGCTCAAACTTGGTTTGTTTTGCACGAAACTTGGCACACAACACTATTTGGTATCTATTATTGTGTTGAATGGGTTAGAATTGAAATTAATCATATGCTAGAAATTACGTGTTATGTTGCGATTTTAAGGGTTTTTAAGCGTTTTTGCCACTTTTGCGCATAAAGTAGTTCAAACTTGGTTTGTTTTGCACGAAACTTGTCACACAACACTATTTTTTATATATTATTGTATTGAAGTGGTTAGAATTGAAAATCATAGTCATATGCTAGAAATTACGTTTTAAGTTGCGATTTTAAGAGTTTTTAAGCGTTTTTGCCACTTTTGCGCATAAAGTAGCTCAAACTTGGTTTGTTTTGCACGAAACTTGGCACACAACACTATTTGGTATATATTATTGTGTTGAAGTTGTTAGAATTGAAAAGCATAGTCATATGCTAGAAATTATGTGTGAAGTTGCTATTTTAAAGGTTTTTTTAAGCGTTTTTTCCACTTTTGCGCAAAAAGTAGCTCAAACTTGGTTTGTTTTGCACGAAACATTGCACACAACACTATTTGGTAAATATAATTTCGTTGAAGTGGTTAGAATTGAAAATTATAGTCATATGCTAGAAATTACGTGTTAAGTTGTGATTATAAGGGTTTTTAAGCATTTTTTCAACTTTTGCGCTTAAAGTAGCTAAAACTAGGTTTGTTTTGCACGAAACTTGGCACACAACACTATTTGGTATATATTATTGTGTTGAATGGGTTAGAATTGAAATTAGTCATATGCTAGAAATTACGTGTTATGTTGCGATTTTAAGGGTTTTTAAGCGTTTTTGCCACTTTTGCGCATAAAGTAGTTCAAACTTGGTTTGTTTTGCACGAAACTTGTCACACAACAATATTTTTTATATATTATTGTATTGAAGTGGTTAGAATTGAAAATCATGTCACATGCTAGAAATTACGTGTTAAGTTGCGATTTTAAGGGTTTTTAAGCGTTTTTGCCACTTTTGCGCATAAAGTAGTTCAAACTTGGTTTGTTTTGCACGAAACTTGTCACACAACACTACTTTTTATATATTATTGTATTGAAGTGGTTAGAATTGAAAATCATAGTCATATGCTAGAAATTACGTGTTAAGTTGCGATTTTAAGAGCTTTTAAGCGTTTTTGCCACTTTTGGGCATAAAGTAGCTCAAACTATGTTTGTTTTGCACGAAACTTGGCACACAACTCTATTTGTTATATATTATTGTGTTGAATGGGTTAGACTTGAAATTCATAGTCATATGCAAGAATTACGTGTTAAGTTGCGATTTTAAGGGTTTTTAAGCGTTTTGGCCACTTTTGCGCATAAAGTAGTTCAAACTTGGTTTGTTTTGCACGAAATTTGGCACAAAACACTATTTTTTATATATTATTATATTGAAGTGGTTAGAATCTAAAATCATAGTCATATGCTAGAAATTACGTGTTAAGTTGCGATTTTAAGAGTTTTTAAGCGCTTTTGCCACTTTTGCGCATAAGGTAGCTCAAACTTGGTTTGTTTTGCACGAAACTTGGCACACAACACTATTTGGTATATATATTATTGTGTTGAAGTTGTTAGAATTGAAAAGCATAGTCATATGCTAGAAATTATGTGTGAAGTTGCGATTTTAAAGGTTTTTTTAAGCGTTTTTTCCACTTTTGCGCATAAAGTTGTTCAAACTTGGTTTGTTTTGCACGAAACTTGTCACACAACACTATTTTTTATATATTATTGTATTGAAGTGGTTAGAATTGAAAATCATGTCAAATGCTAGAAATTACGTGTTAAGTTGCGATTTTAAGGGTTTTTAAGCGTTTTTGCCACTTTTGCGCATAAAGTAGTTCAAACTTGGTTTGTTTTGCACGAAACTTGTCACACAACACTACTTTTTAAATATTATTGTATTGAAGTGGTTAGAATTGAAAATCATAGTCATATGCTAGAAATTACGTGTTAAGTTGCGATTTTAAGAGCTTTTAAGCGTTTTTGCCACTTTTGGGCATAAAGTAGCTCAAACTTGGTTTGTTTTGCACGAAACTTGGCACACAACTCTCTTTGGTATATATTATTGTGTTGAATGGGTTAGACTTGAAATTCATAGTCATATGCTAGAAATTATGTGTGAAGTTGTTATTTTAAAGGTTTTTTTAAGCGTTTTTTCCACTTTTGCGCAATAAGTAGCTCAAACTTGGTTTGTTTTGCACGAAACATTGCACACAACACTATTTGGTAAATATAATTTCGTTGAAGTGGTTAGAATTGAAAATTATAGTCATATGCTAGAAATTACGTGTTAAGTTGCGATTTTAAGAGCTTTTAAGCGTTTTTGCCACTTTTGGGCATAAAGTAGCTCAAACTATGTTTGTTTTGCACGAAACTTGGCACACAACTCTATTTGGTATATATTATTGTGTTGAATGGGTTAGACTTGAAATTCATAGTCATATGCAAGAATTACGTGTTAAGTTGCGATTTTAAGGGTTTTTAAGCGTTTTGGCCACTTTTGCGCATAAAGTAGTTCAAACTTGTTTTGTTTTGCACGAAATTTGGCACAAAACACTATTTTTTATATATTATTATATTGAAGTGGTTAGAATCTAAAATCATAGTCATATGCTAGAAATTACGTGTTAAGTTGCGATTTTAAGAGTTTTTAAGCGCTTTTGCCACTTTTGCGCATAAGGTAGCTCAAACTTGGTTTGTTTTGCACGAAACTTGGCACACAACACTATTTGGTATATATATTATTGTGTTGAAGTTGTTAGAATTGAAAAGCATAGTCATATGCTAGAAATTATGTGTGAAGTTGCGATTTTAAAGGTTTTTTTAAGCGTTTTTTCCACTTTTGCGCATAAAGTAGTTCAAACTTGGTTTGTTTTGCACGAAACTTGTCACACAACACTATTTTTTATATATTATTGTATTGAAGTGGTTAGAATTGAAAATCATGTCAAATGCTAGAAATTACGTGTTAAGTTGCGATTTTAAGGGTTTTTAAGCGTTTTTGCCACTTTTGCGCATAAAGTAGTTCAAACCTGGTTTGTTTTGCACGAAACTTGTCACACAACACTACTTTTTAAATATTATTGTATTGAAGTGGTTAGAATTGAAAATCATAGTCATATGCTAGAAATTACGTGTTAAGTTGCGATTTTAAGAGCTTTTAAGCGTTTTTGCCACTTTTGGGCATAAAGTAGCTCAAACTTGGTTTGTTTTGCACGAAACTTGGCACACAACTCTCTTTGGGATATATTATTGTGTTAAATGGGTTAGACTTGAAATTCATAGTCATATGCTAGAAATTATGTGTGAAGTTGTTATTTTAAAGGTTTTTTTAAGCGTTTTTTCCACTTTTGCGCAATAAGTAGCTCAAACTTGGTTTGTTTTGCACGAAACATTGCACACAACACTATTTGGTAAATATAATTTCGTTGAAGTGGTTAGAATTGAAAATTATAGTCATATGCTAGAAATTACGTGTTAAGTTGCGATTTTAAGAGCTTTTAAGCGTTTTTTGCCACTTTTGGGCATAAAGTAGCTCAAACTATGTTTGTTTTGCACGAAACTTGGCACACAACTCTATTTGGTATATATTATTGTGTTGAATGGGTTAGACTTGAAATTCATAGTCATATGCAAGAATTACGTGTTAAGTTGCGATTTTAAGGGTTTTTAAGCGTTTTGGCCACTTTTGCGCATAAAGTAGTTCAAACTTGTTTTGTTTTGCACGAAATTTGGCACAAAACACTATTTTTTATATATTATTATATTGAAGTGGTTAGAATCTAAAATCATAGTCATATGCTAGAAATTACGTGTTAAGTTGCGATTTTAAGAGTTTTTAAGCGCTTTTGCCACTTTTGCGCATAAGGTAGCTCAAACTTGGTTTGTTTTGCACGAAACTTGGCACACACACTATTTGGTATATATATTATTGTGTTGAAGTTGTTAGAATTGAAAAGCATAGTCATATGCTAGAAATTATGTGTGAAGTTGCGATTTTAAAGGTTTTTTTAAGCGTTTTTTTCCACTTTTGCGCATAAAGTAGTTCAAACTTGGTTTGTTTTGCACGAAACTTGTCACACAACACTATTTTTTATATATTATTGTATTGAAGTGGTTAGAATTGAAAATCATGTCAAATGCTAGAAATTACGTGTTAAGTTGCGATTTTAAGGGTTTTTAAGCGTTTTTGCCACTTTTGCGCATAAAGTAGTTCAAAACCTGGTTTGTTTTGCACGAAACTTGTCACACAACACTACTTTTTAAATATTATTGTATTGAAGTGGTTAGAATTGAAAATCATAGTCATATGCTAGAAATTACGTGTTAAGTTGCGATTTTAAGAGCTTTTAAGCGTTTTTGCCACTTTTGGGCATAAAGTAGCTCAAACTTGGTTTGTTTTGCACGAAACTTGGCACACAACTCTCTTTGGGATATATTATTGTGTTAAATGGGTTAGACTTGAAATTTATAGTCATATGCTAGAAATTATGTGTGAAGTTGTTATTTTAAAGGTTTTTTTAAGCGTTTTTTCCACTTTTGCGCAATAAGTAGCTCAAACTTGGTTTGTTTTGCACGAAACATTGCACACAACACTAT
>NC_080050.1:5237743-5276682 GCF_026212465.1 Amaranthus tricolor | reverse complement strand
AACGCTTAAAAACCCATAAAATCGCAACTTAACACGTAATTTCTAGCATGTGAATATGATTTTCAATTCTGACCACTTCAACACAATAATATATACCAAATAGTGTTTGTGCCATGTTTCGCGCGAAACAAACCAAGTTTGAGCTACTTTATGTACAAAAGTGTCAAAAACGCTTAAAAAACCATAAAATCGCAACTTAACACGTAATTTCTACCATATGAATATGATTTTGAATTCTAACCACTTCAACACAATAATATATACCAAATAGTTTAGTGTGCCAAGTTTCGTTCAAAAGAAACAATGTTTGAGCTACTTTATGCGCAAAAGTACCAAAAACGCTTAAAAACCCTTAAAATCGCAACTTAACATGTAATTTCTAGCATATGAATATGATTTTCAATTTTAACAACTTTAAAACAATCATATATACCAAATAGTGTTGTGTGCAACGTTTCGTGCATAACAAACCATGTTTGAGCTACTTTATTGGAAAAAATCAAAAAAATCTTTAAAAACCCTTAAAATCGCAACTTAACACGTAATTTCTATCATATCAATATGATTTTCAATTCTTACCACATCAACCAAATAATATATACCAAAAAGTGTTGTGTGCCAAGTTTCTTGCAAAACAAACCAAGTTTGAGCTACATTATGCGCAAAAGTGCCAAAAACGCTTAAAAACCCATAAAATCGCAACTTAACACGTAATTTCTAGCATATGAATGTGATTATGAATTCTTACCACTTTAACACTATAAAAAATACCAAATAGTGTTGATTTCCAAGTTTGGTGTGAAACAAACCAAGTTTGCTCTACTTTATGCGCAAAAGTTCCAAAAACGCTTAAAAACACATAAAATTGAAACTTAACACATAATTTGAAGCATATGAATATAGTTTCAATTCTAAACACTTCAACACAATAATATATACCAAATAGTGTTGTGTGCAAAGTTTTGTGCAAAACAAACCAAGTCTGAGCTAGTTTATGCGCAAAAAGTGCCAAAAACGCTTAAAAACCTATAAAATCGCAAATTAACACGTAATTTCTAGCATATGAATATGATTTTAAATTCTAACCACTTCAACAAAATAACATGTACCAAATAGTGTTGTGTGCCAAGTTTCGCGCAAAACAAACCAAGTTTGAGCTTCTTTATGCTCAAAAGTGCCAAAAACGCTTAAAAGCCCATAAAATCGCAACTTAACACGTAATTTCTAGCATATGAATATATGATTTTCTATTCTAACCACTTCAACACAATAATATATGCCAAATAGTGTTGTGAGCCAAGATTCGTGAAAAACAAACCAAGTTTGAGCTACTTTATGTGCAAAAGTGACAAAAACGCTTAAAAACCCATAAAATCGCAACTTAACACGTAATTTCTATCATATGAATATGATTTTCAATTCTAACCACTTCAAAACAATAATATATACGAAATATTTTTGTGTGCCAAGTTTCGTACAAAACAAACCACGTTTGAGCTACTTTATGCGCAAAAGTGTCAAAAACGCTTAAAAACCCATAAAATCGAAACTTAACACGCAATCTCTAGCATATGAATATGATTTTCAATTCTAACCAGTTCAACACCATAGAATATACCAAATAGTGTTGTGTGCCATGTTTCGTGCAAAACAAACCAAGTTTGAGCTACTTTATGCGCAAAAGAGCCAAAAACGCTTAAAAACCTATAAAATCGCAAATTAACATGTAATTTCTAGCATATGAATATGATTCTAAATTCTAACCACTTCAACATAATATTATATACCAAATAGTGTTGGGTGCCGAGTTTCGTGCAAAACAAACCAAGTTTGAGCTACTTTATGCGCAAAAAGTGCCAAAAACGCTTAAAAACCCATAAAATCGCTACTTAACACGTAATTTCTATCATATGAATATGATTTTCAATGATGACCACTTCTAAAAAATAATTTATACCAAATAGTGTTGTGTGAAAAATTTCGTGCAAAACAAACAAAGTTTGAGCTACTTTATGCACAAAAGTGCCAAAAACGCTTAAAAACCCATAAAATCGCAACTTAACACGTAATTTCTAGCATGTGAATATGATTTTCAATTCTGACCACTTCAACACAATAATATATACCAAATAGTGTTTGTGCCATGTTTCGCGCGAAACAAACCAAGTTTGAGCTACTTTATGTACAAAAGTGTCAAAAACGCTTAAAAAACCATAAAATCGCAACTTAACACGTAATTTCTACCATATGAATATGATTTTGAATTCTAACCACTTCAACACAATAATATATACCAAATAGTTTAGTGTGCCAAGTTTCGTTCAAAAGAAACAATGTTTGAGCTACTTTATGCGCAAAAGTACCAAAAACGCTTAAAAACCCTTAAAATCGCAACTTAACACGTAATTTCTAGCATATGAATATGATTTTCAATTTTAACAACTTTAACACAATCATATATACCAAATAGTGTTGTGTGCAACGTTTCGTGCATAACAAACCAAGTTTGAGCTACTTTATTGGAAAAAATCCAAAAAATACTTAAAAGCCCATAAAATCGCAACTTAACACGTAACTTCTATCATATGAATATGATTCTCAATTCTAACCACTTCAACACAATAATATATACAAAATAGTTTTGTGTGCCAAGTTTCGTACAAAACAAACCACGTTTGAGCAACTTTATGCGCAAAAGTGCCAAAAACGCTTTAAAAATATTAAAATCTCAACTTAACACGTGATTTTTAGCATAAGAATATGATTTTCAATTCTTACCACTTCAACAAAATAATATATACCAAATAGTGTTGTGTTCCAAGTTTCATGCAAAACAAACCATGTTTAAGCTACTTTATGCGCAAAAGTGTAAAAAACGTTTAAAAACCCATAAAATCGAAACTTAACACGCAATCTCTAGCATATGAATATGATTTTCAATTCTAACCAGTTCAACACAATAGTATATACCAAATAGTGTTGTGTGACATGTTTCGTGCAAAACAAACCAAGTTTGAGCTACTTTGTGCGCAAAAGAGCCAAAAACGATTAAAAACCTATAAATCGCAAATTAACATGTAATTTCTAGCATATGAATATGATTCTAAATTCTAACCGCTTCAACATAATATTATATACCAAATAGTGTTGGGTGCCAAGTTTCGTGCAAAACAAACCAAGTTTGAGCTACTTTATGCGCAAAAGTGCCAAAAACGCTTAAAAACCCATAAAATCGCTACTTAACACGTAATTTCTAGCATATGAATATGATTTTGAATTCTAACCACTTCAACACAATAATATATACCAAATAGTTTAGTGTGCCAAGTTTCGTTCAAAAGAAACAATGTTTGAGCTACTTTATGCGAAAAAGTACCAAAAACGCTTAAAAACCCTTAAAATCGCAACTTAACACGTAATTTCTAGCATATGAATATGATTTTCAATTTTAACAACTTTAACACAATCATATATACCAAATAGTGTTGTGTGATACAAAATAGTTTTGTGTGCCAAGTTTCGTACAAAACAAACCACGTATGAGCAACTTTATGCGCAAAAGTACCAAAAACGCTTAAAAAATATTAAAATCTCAACTTAATTAACACGTGATTTTTATCATATGAATAAGATTTTTAATTCTTACCACTTCAACAAAATATTATATACCAAATAGTGTTGTGTTCCAAGTTTCATGCAAAACAAACCAAGTTTGAGCTACTTTATGCGCAAAATTGTCAAAAACGCTTAAAAACCCATAAAATCGAAACTTAACACGCAATCTCTAGCATATGAATATGATTTTCAATTCTAACCAGTTTAACACAATAGTATATACCAAATAGTGTTGTGTGCCATGTTTCGTGCAAAACAAACCAAGTTTGAGCTACTTTATGCGCAAAAGAGCCAAAAACGCTTAAAAACCTATAAAATCGCAAATTAACATGTAATTTCTAGCATATGAATATGATTCTAAATTCTAACCGGTTCAACATAATATTATATACCAAATAGTGTTGGGTGCCAAGTTTCGTGCAAAACAGCCAAGTTTGAGCTACTTTATGCGCAACAGTGCCAAAAACGCTTAAAAACCCATAAAATCGCAACTTAACACGTAATTTCTATCATATGAATATGATTTTCAATGATAACCACTTCTAAAAAATAATATATACCAAATAGTGTTGTGTGAAAAATTTCGTGCAAAATAAACAAAGTTTGAGCTACTTTATGCACAAAAGTGCCAAAAACGCTTAAAAATCCATAAAATCGCAACTTAACACGTAATTTCTAGCATGTGAATATGATTTTCAATTCTGACCACTTCAACAGAATAATATATACCAAATAGTGTTTGTGCCATGTTTCGCGCGAAACAAACCAAGTTTGAGCTACTTTATGCACAAAAGTGTCAAAAACACTTAAAAAACCATAAAATCGCAACTTAACACGTAAATTCTAGCATATGAATATGATTTTGAATTCTAACAACTTCAACACAATAATATATACCAAATAGTTTAGTGTGCCATGTTTCGTTCAAAAGAAACAATGTTTGAGCTACTTTATGCGCAAAAGTACCAAAAACGCTTAAAAAATCTTAAAATCGCAACTTAACACGTAATTTCTAGCATATGAATATATGATTTTCTATTCTAACCACTTCAACACAATAATATATGCCAAATAGTGTTGTGACCCAGGTTTCGTGAAAAAGAAACTAAGTTTGAACTACTTTATGTGCAAAAGTGCCAAAAACGCTTAAAAACCCATAAAATCGCAACTTAACACGTAATTTCTATCAAATGAATATGATTTGCAATTCTAACCACTTCAACACAATAATATATACCAAATAGTTTTGTGTGACAAGTTTCGTACAAAACAAACCACGTTTAACCTACTTTATGTGCAAAAGTGCCAAAAACGCTTAAAAACACATAAAATCGCAACTTAACACGTAGCTTCTATCATATGAATATGATTTTCAATTCTAACCACTTCAACACAATAACATATACAAAATAGTTTTGTGTGCCAAGTTTCGTACAAAACAAACCACGTTTGAGCAACTTTATACGCAAAAGTGCCAAAAACGCTTAAAAACTATTAAAATCTCAACTTAACACGTGATTTTTAGAATATGAATATGATTTTCAATTCTTACCACTTCAACAAAATAATATATAGCAAATAGTGTTGTGTTCCAAGTTTCATGCAAAACAAACCATGTTTAAGCTACTTTATGCGCAAAAGTGTAAAAAACGTTTAAAAACCCATAAAATCGAAACTTAACACGCAATCTCTAGCATATGAATATGATTTTCAATTCTAACCAGTTCAACACAATAGTATATACCAAATAGTGTTGTGTGACATGTTTCGTGCAAAACAAACCAAGTTTGAGCTACTTTGTGCGCAAAAGAGCCAAAAACGCTTAAAAACCTATAAATCGCAAATTAACATGTAATTTCTAGCATATGAATATGATTCTAAATTCTAACCGCTTCAACATAATATTATATACCAAATAGTGTTGGGTGCCAAGTTTCGTGCAAAACAAACCAAGTTTGAGCTACTTTATGCGCAAAAGTGCCAAAAACGCTTAAAAACCCATAAAATCGCTACTTAACACGTAATTTCTAGCATATGAATATGAATTTGAATTCTAACCACTTCAACACAATAATATATACCAAATAGTTTAGTGTGCCAAGTTTCGTTCAAAAGAAACAATGTTTGAGCTACTTTATGCGAAAAAGTACCAAAAACGCTTAAAAACCCTTAAAATCGCAACTTAACACGTAATTTCTAGCATATGAATATGATTTTCAATTTTAACAACTTTAACACAATCATATATACCAAATAGTGTTGTGTGATACAAAATAGTTTTGTGTGCCAAGTTTCGTACAAAACAAACCACGTATGAGCAACTTTATGCGCAAAAGTACCAAAAACGCTTAAAAAATATTAAATCTCAACTTAATTAACAAGTGATTTTTATCATATGAATAAGATTTTTAATTCTTACCACTTCAACAAAATAATATATACCAAATAGTGTTGTGTTCCAAGTTTGATGCAAAACAAACCAAGTTTGTGCTACTTTATGCGCAAAATTGTCAAAAACGCTTAAAAACCCATAAAATCGAAACTTAACACGCAATCTCTAGCATATGAATATGATTTTCAATTCTAACCAGTTTAACACAATAGTATATACCAAATAGTGTTGTGTGCCATGTTTCGTGCAAAACAAACCAAGTTTGAGCTACTTTATGCGCAAAAGAGCCAAAAACGCTTAAAAACCTATAAAATCGCAAATTAACATGTAATTTCTAGCTTATGAATATGATTCTAAATTCTAACCGGTTCAACATAATATTATATACCAAATAGTGTTGGGTGCCAAGTTTCGTGCAAAACAGCCAAGTTTGAGCTACTTTATACGCAACAGTGCCAAAAACGCTTAAAAACCCATAAAATCGCAACTTAACACGTAATTTCTATCATATGAATATGATTTTCAATGATAACCACTTCTAAAAAATAATATATACCAAATAGTGTTGTGTGAAAAATTTCGTGCAAAATAAACAAAGTTTGAGCTACTTTATGCACAAAAGTGCCAAAAACGCTTAAAAATCCATAAAATCGCAACTTAACACGTAATTTCTATCATGTGAATATGATTTTCAATTCTGACCACTTCAACAGAATAATATATACCAAATAGTGTTTGTGCCATGTTTCGCGCGAAACAAACCAAGTTTGAGCTACTTTATGCACAAAAGTGTCAAAAACACTTAAAAAACCATAAAATCGCAACTTAACACGTAAATTCTAGCATATGAATATGATTTTGAATTCTAACAAGTTCAACACAATAATATATACCAAATAGTTTAGTGTGCCAAGTTTCGTTCAAAAGAAACAATGTTTGAGCTACTTTATGCGCAAAAGTACCAAAAACGCTTAAAAAATCTTAAAATCGCAACTTAACACGTAATTTCTAGCATATGAATATATGATTTTCTATTCTAACCACTTCAACACAATAATATATGCCAAATAGTGTTGTGACCCAGGTTTCGTGAAAAAGAAACTAAGTTTGAACCACTTTATGTGCAAAAGTGCCAAAAACGCTTAAAAACCCATAAAATCGCAACTTAACACGTAATTTCTATCAAATGAATATGATTTGCAATTCTAACCACTTCAACACAATAATATATACCAAATAGTTTTGTGTGACAAGTTTCGTACAAAACAAACCACGTTTAACCTACTTTATGTGCAAAAGTGCCAAAAACGCTTAAAAACACATAAAATCGCAACTTAACACGTAGCTTCTATCATATGAATATGATTTTCAATTCTAACCACTTCAACACAATAACATATACAAAATAGTTTTGTGTGCCAAGTTTCGTACAAAACAAACCACGTTTGAACAACTTTATACGCAAAAGTGCCAAAAACGCTTAAAAACTATTAAAATCTCAACTTAACACGTGATTTTTAGAATATGAATATGATTTTCAATTCTTACCACTTCAACAAAATAATATATACCAAATAGTGTTGTGTTCCAAGTTTCATGCAAAACAAACCAAGTTTGTGCTACTTTATGCGCAAAAGTGTCAAAAACGCTTAAAAACCCATAAAATCGAAACTTAACACGCAAACTCTAGCATATGAATATGATTTTCAATTCTAACCAGTTCAACGCAATTGTATATACCAAATAGTGTTGTGTGCCATGTTTCGTGCAAAACAAACCAAGTTTGAGCTACTTAATGCGCAAAAGAGCCAAAAACGCTTAAAAACCTATAAAATCGCAAATTAACATGTAATTTCTAGCATATGAATATGATTCTAAATTCTAACCACTTCAACATAATATTATATACCAAATAGTGTTGTGTGCCAAGTTTCGTGCAAAACAAACCAAGTTTGAGCTACTTTATGCGCAAAAGTGCCAAAAACGCTTAAAAACCCATAAAATCGCTACTTAACACGTAATTTCTGTCATATGAATATGATTTTCAATGATGACCACTTCTAAAAAATAATATATACCAAATAGTGTTGTGTGAAAAATTTCGTGCAAAACAAACAAAGTTTGAGCTACTTTATGCACAAAAGTGCCAAAAACGCTTAAAAACCCATAAAATCGCAACTTAACACGTAATTTCTAGCATGTGAACATGATTTTCAATTCTGACCACTTCAACACAATAATATATACCAAATAGTGTTTGTGCCATGTTTCGCGCAAAACAAACCAAGTTTGAGCTACTTTATGCACAAAAGTGTCAAAAACGCTTAAAAAACCATAAAATCGCAACTTAACATGTAATTTCTAGCATATGAATATGATTTTGAATTCTAACCACTTCAACACAATAATAAATACCAAATAGTTTAGTGTGCCAAGTTTCGTTCAAAAGAAACAATGTTTGATCTACTTTATGCGCAAAAGTACCAAAAACACTTAAAAACCCTTAAAATCGCAACTTAACATGTAATTTCTAGCATATGAATATGATTTTCAATTTTAACAACTTTAAAACAATCATATATACCAAATAGTGTTGTGTGCAACGTTTCGTGCATAACAAACCAAGTTTGAGCTACTTTATTGGAAAAAATCAAAAAAATCTTTAGAAACCCTTAAAATCGCAACTTCACACGTAATTTCTATCATATCAATATGATTTTCAATTCTTACCACATCAACCAAATAATATATACCAAAAAGTGTTGTGTGCCAAGTTTCTTGCAAAACAAACCAAGTTTGAGCTACATTATGCGCAAAAGTGCCAAAAACGCTTAAAAACCCATAAAATCGCAACTTAACACGTAATTTCTAGCATATGAATGTGATTATAAATTCTTACCACTTTAACACTATAAAAAATACCAAATAGTGTTGATTTCCAAGTTTGGTGTGAAACAAACCAAGTTTGCTCTACTTTATGCGCAAAAGTTCCAAAAACGCTTAAAAACACATAAAATTGAAACTTAACACATAATTTGAAGCATATGAATATAGTTTTCAATTCTAAACACTTCAACACAATAATATATACCAAATAGTGTTGTGTGCAAAGTTTTGTGCAAAACAAACCAAGTCTGAGCCAGTTTATGCGCAAAAAGTGCCAAAAAACGCTAAAAAACCTATAAAATGGCAAATTAACACGTAATTTCTAGCATATGAATATGATTTTAAATTCTAACCACTTCAACAAAATAACATATACCAAATAGTGTTGTGTGCCAAGTTTCGTGCAAAACAAACCAAGTTTGAGCTTCTTTATGCGCAAAAGTGCCAAAAACGCTTAAAAGCCCATAAAATCGCAACTTAACACGTAATTTATAGCATATGAATATATGATTTTCGATTCTAACCACTTCAACACAATAATATATGCCAAATAGTGTTGTGAGCCAAGATTCGTGAAAAACAAACCAAGTTTGAGCTACTTTATGTGCAAAAGTGACAAAAACGCTTAAAAATCCCATAAAATCGCAACTTAACACGTAATTTCTATCATATGAATATGATTTTCAATTCTAACCACTTCAAAACAATAATATATACGAAATATTTTTGTGTGCCAAGTTTCGTACAAAACAAACCACGTTTGAGCTACTTTATGCGCAAAAGTGTCAAAAACGCTTAAAAACCCATAAAATCGAAACTTAACACGCAATCTCTAGCATATGAATATGATTTTCAATTCTAACCAGTTCAACACCATAGAATATACCAAATAGTGTTGTATGCCATGTTTCGTGCAAAACAAACCAAGTTTGAGCTACTTTATGCGCAAAAGAGCCAAAAACGCTTAAAAACCTATAAAATCGCAAATTAACATGTAATTTCTAGCATATGAATATGATTCTAAATTCTAACCACTTCAACATAATATTATATACCAAATAGTGTTGGGTGCCGAGTTTCGTGCAAAACAAACCAAGTTTGAGCTACTTTATGCGCAAAAGTGCCAAAAACGCTTAAAAACCCATAAAATCGCTACTTAACACGTAATTTCTATCATATGAATATGATTTTCAATGATGACCACTTCTAAAAAATAATATATACCAAATAGTGTTGTGTGAAAAATTTCGTGCAAAACAAACAAAGTTTGAGCTACTTTATGCACAAAAGTGCCAAAAACGCTTAAAAACCCATAAAATCGCAACTTAACACGTAATTTCTAGCATGTGAATATGATTTTCAATTCTGACCACTTCAACACAATAATATATACCAAATAGTGTTTGTGCCATGTTTCGCGCGAAACAAACCAAGTTTGAGCTACTTTATGTACAAAAGTGTCAAAAACGCTTAAAAAACCATAAAATCGCAACTTAACACGTAATTTCTACCATATGAATATGATTTTGAATTCTAACCACTTCAACACAATAATATATACCAAATAGTTTAGTGTGCCAAGTTTCGTTCAAAAGAAACAATGTTTGAGCTACTTTATGCGCAAAAGTACCAAAAACGCTTAAAAACCCTTAAAATCGCAACTTAACACGTAATTTCTAGCATATGAATATGATTTTCAATTTTAACAACTTTAACACAATCATATATACCAAATAGTGTTGTGTGCAACGTTTCGTGCATAACAAACCAAGTTTGAGCTACTTTATTGGAAAAAATCCAAAAAATACTTAAAAGCCCATAAAATTGCAACTTAACACGTAACTTCTATCATATGAATATGATTCTCAATTCTAACCACTTCAACACAATAATATATACAAAATAGTTTTGTGTGCCAAGTTTCGTACAAAACAAACCACGTTTGAGCAACTTTATGCGCAAAAGTGCCAAAAACGCTTTAAAAATATTAAAATCTCAACTTAACACGTGATTTTTAGCATAAGAATATGATTTTCAATTCTTACCACTTCAACAAAATAATATATACCAAATAGTGTTGTGTTCCAAGTTTCATGCAAAACAAACCATGTTTAAGCTACTTTATGCGCAAAAGTGTAAAAAACGTTTAAAAACCCATAAAATCGAAACTTAACACGCAATCTCTAGCATATGAATATGATTTTCAATTCTAACCAGTTCAACACAATAGTATATACCAAATAGTGTTGTGTGACATGTTTCGTGCAAAACAAACCAAGTTTGAGCTACTTTGTGCGCAAAAGAGCCAAAAACGATTAAAAACCTATAAATCGCAAATTAACATGTAATTTCTAGCATATGAATATGATTCTAAATTCTAACCGCTTCAACATAATATTATATACCAAATAGTGTTGGGTGCCAAGTTTCGTGCAAAACAAACCAAGTTTGAGCTACTTTATGCGCAAAAGTGCCAAAAACGCTTAAAAACCCATAAAATCGCCACTTAACACGTAATTTCTAGCATATGAATATGATTTTGAATTCTAACCACTTCAACACAATAATATATACCAAATAGTTTAGTGTGCCAAGTTTCGTTCAAAAGAAACAATGTTTGAGCTACTTTATGCGAAAAAGTACCAAAAACGCTTAAAAACCCTTAAAATCGCAACTTAACACGTAATTTCTAGCATATGAATATGATTTTCAATTTTAACAACTTTAACACAATCATATATACCAAATAGTGTTGTGTGATACAAAATAGTTTTGTGTGCCAAGTTTCGTACAAAACAAACCACGTATGAGCAACTTTATGCGCAAAAGTACCAAAAACGCTTAAAAAATATTAAAATCTCAACTTAATTAACACGTGATTTTTATCATATGAATAAGATTTTTAATTCTTACCACTTCAACAAAATATTATATACCAAATAGTGTTGTGTTCCAAGTTTCATGCAAAACAAACCAAGTTTGAGCTACTTTATGCGCAAAATTGTCAAAAACGCTTAAAAACCCATAAAATCGAAACTTAACACGCAATCTCTAGCATATGAATATGATTTTCAATTCTAACCAGTTTAACACAATAGTATATACCAAATAGTGTTGTGTGCCATGTTTCGTGCAAAACAAACCAAGTTTGAGCTACTTTATGCGCAAAAGAGCCAAAAACGCTTAAAAACCTATAAAATCGCAAATTAACATGTAATTTCTAGCATATGAATATGATTCTAAATTCTAACCGGTTCAACATAATATTATATACCAAATAGTGTTGGGTGCCAAGTTTCGTGCAAAACAGCCAAGTTTGAGCTACTTTATGCGCAACAGTGCCAAAAACGCTTAAAAACCCATAAAATCGCAACTTAACACGTAATTTCTATCATATGAATATGATTTTCAATGATAACCACTTCTAAAAAATAATATATACCAAATAGTGTTGTGTGAAAAATTTCGTGCAAAATAAACAAAGTTTGAGCTACTTTATGCACAAAAGTGCCAAAAACGCTTAAAAATCCATAAAATCGCAACTTAACACGTAATTTCTAGCATGTGAATATGATTTTCAATTCTGACCACTTCAACAGAATAATATATACCAAATAGTGTTTGTGCCATGTTTCGCGCGAAACAAACCAAGTTTGAGCTACTTTATGCACAAAAGTGTCAAAAACACTTAAAAAACCATAAAATCGCAACTTAACACGTAAATTCTAGCATATGAATATGATTTTGAATTCTAACAACTTCAACACAATAATATATACCAAATAGTTTAGTGTGCCATGTTTCGTTCAAAAGAAACAATGTTTGAGCTACTTTATGCGCAAAAGTACCAAAAACGCTTAAAAAATCTTAAAATCGCAACTTAACACGTAATTTCTAGCATATGAATATATGATTTTCTATTCTAACCACTTCAACACAATAATATATGCCAAATAGTGTTGTGACCCAGGTTTCGTGAAAAAGAAACTAAGTTTGAACTACTTTATGTGCAAAAGTGCCAAAAACGCTTAAAAACCCATAAAATCGCAACTTAACACGTAATTTCTATCGAATGAATATGATTTGCAATTCTAACCACTTCAACACAATAATATATACCAAATAGTTTTGTGTGACAAGTTTCGTACAAAACAAACCACGTTTAACCTACTTTATGTGCAAAAGTGCCAAAAACGCTTAAAAACACATAAAATCGCAACTTAACACGTAGCTTCTATCATATGAATATGATTTTCAATTCTAACCACTTCAACACAATAACATATACAAAATAGTTTTGTGTGCCAAGTTTCGTACAAAACAAACCACGTTTGAGCAACTTTATACGCAAAAGTGCCAAAAACGCTTAAAAACTATTAAAATCTCAACTTAACACGTGATTTTTAGAATATGAATATGATTTTCAATTCTTACCACTTCAACAAAATAATATATAGCAAATAGTGTTGTGTTCCAAGTTTCATGCAAAACAAACCAAGTTTGTGCTACTTTATGCGCAAAAGTGTCAAAAACGCTTAAAAACCCATAAAATCGAAACTTAACACGCAAATTCTAGCATATGAATATGATTTTCAATTCTAACCAGTTCAACGCAATTGTATATACCAAATAGTGTTGTGTGCCATGTTTCGTGCAAAACAAACCAAGTTTGAGCTACTTAATGCGCAAAAGAGCCAAAAACGCTTAAAAACCTATAAAATCGCAAATTAACATGTAATTTCTAGCATATGAATATGATTCTAAATTCTAACCACTTCAACATAATATTATATACCAAATAGTGTTGTGTGCCAAGTTTCGTGCAAAACAAACCAAGTTTGAGCTACTTTATGCGCAAAAGTGCCAAAAACGCTTAAAAACCCATAAAATCGCTACTTAACACGTAATTTCTGTCATATGAATATGATTTTCAATGATGACCACTTCTAAAAAATAATATATACCAAATAGTGTTGTGTGAAAAATTTCGTGCAAAACAAACAAAGTTTGAGCTACTTTATGCACAAAAGTGCCAAAAACGCTTAAAAACCCATAAAATCGCAACTTAACACGTAATTTCTAACATGTGAACATGATTTTCAATTCTGACCACTTCAACACAATAATATATACCAAATAGTGTTTGTGCCATGTTTCGCGCGAAACAAACCAAGGTTGAGCTACTTTATGCACAAAAGTGTCAAAAACGCTTAAAAAACCATAAAATCGCAACTTAACATGTAATTTCTAGCATATGAATATGATTTTGAATTCTAACCACTTCAACACAATAATAAATACCAAATAGTTTAGTGTGCCAAGTTTCGTTCAAAAGAAACAATGTTTGATCTACTTTATGCGCAAAAGTACCAAAAACACTTAAAAACCCTTAAAATCGCAACTTAACATGTAATTTCTAGCATATGAATATGATTTTCAATTTTAACAACTTTAAAACAATCATATATACCAAATAGTGTTGTGTGCAACGTTTCGTGCATAACAAACCAAGTTTGAGCTACGTTATTGGAAAAAATCAAAAAAATCTTTAAAAACCCTTAAAATCGCAACTTAACACGTAATTTCTATCATATCAATATGATTTTCAATTCTTACCACATCAACCAAATAATATATACCAAAAAGTGTTGTGTGCCAAGTTTCTTGCAAAACAAACCAAGTTTGAGCTACATTATGCGCAAAAGTGCCAAAAACGCTTAAAAACCCATAAAATCGCAACTTAACACGTAATTTCTAGCATATGAATGTGATTATGAATTCTTACCACTTTAACACTATAAAAAATACCAAATAGTGTTGATTTCCAAGTTTGGTGTGAAACAAACCAAGTTTGCTCTACTTTATGCGCAAAAGTTCCAAAAACGCTTAAAAACACATAAAATTGAAACTTAACACATAATTTGAAGCATATGAATATACTTTTCAATTCTAAACACTTCAACACAATAATATATACCAAATAGTGTTGTGTGCAAAGTTTTGTGCAAAACAAACCAAGTCTGAGCTAGTTTATGCGCAAAAAGTGCCAAAAAACGCTTAAAAACCTATAAAATCGCAAATTAACACGTAATTTCTAGCATATGAATATGATTTTAAATTCTAACCACTTCAACAAAATAACATATACCAAATAGTGTTGTGTGCCAAGTTTCGTGCAAAACAAACCAAGTTTGAGCTTCTTTATGCTCAAAAGTGCCAAAAACGCTTAAAAGCCCATAAAATCGCAACTTAACACGTAATTTCTAGCATATGAATATATGATTTTCTATTCTAACCACTTCAACACAATAATATATGCCAAATAGTGTTGTGAGCCAAGATTCGTGAAAAACAAACCAAGTTTGAGCTACTTTATGTGCAAAAGTGACAAAAACGCTTAAAAACCCATAAAATCGCAACTTAACACGTAATTTCTATCATATGAATATGATTTTCAATTCTAACCAGTTTAACACAATAGTATATACCAAATAGTGTTGTGTGCCATGTTTCATGCAAAACAAACCAAGTTTGAGCTACTTTATGCGCAAAATTGTCAAAAACGCTTAAAAACCCATAAAATCGAAACTTAACACGCAATCTCTAGCATATGAATATGATTTTCAATTCTAACCAGTTTAACACAATAGTATATACCAAATAGTGTTGTGTGCCATGTTTCATGCAAAACAAACCAAGTTTGAGCTACTTTATGCGCAAAAGAGCCAAAAACGCTTAAAAACCTATAAAATCGCAAATTAACATGTAATTTCTAGCATATGAATATGATTCTAAATTCTAACCGGTTCAACATAATATTATATACCAAATAGTGTTGGGTGCCAAGTTTCGTGCAAAACAGCCAAGTTTGAGCTACTTTATGCGCAACAGTGCCAAAAACGCTTAAAAACCCATAAAATCGCAACTTAACACGTAATTTCTATCATATGAATATGATTTTCAATGATAACCACTTCTAAAAAATAATATATACCAAATAGTGTTGTGTGAAAAATTTCGTGCAAAATAAACAAAGTTTGAGCTACTTTATGCACAAAAGTGCCAAAAAACGCTTAAAAATCCATAAAATCGCAACTTAACACGTAATTTCTAGCATGTGAATATGATTTTCAATTCTGACCACTTCAACAGAATAATATATACCAAATAGTGTTTGTGCCATGTTTCGCGCGAAACAAACCAAGTTTGAGCTACTTTATGCACAAAAGTGTCAAAAACACTTAAAAAACCATAAAATCGCAACTTAACACGTAAATTCTAGCATATGAATATGATTTTGAATTCTAACAACTTCAACACAATAATATATACCAAATAGTTTAGTGTGCCAAGTTTCGTTCAAAAGAAACAATGTTTGAGCTACTTTATGCGCAAAAGTACCAAAAACGCTTAAAAAATCTTAAAATCGCAACTTAACACGTAATTTCTAGCATATGAATATGATTTTCAATTTTAACATCTTTAACACAATCATATATACCAAATAGTGTTGTGTGCAACGTTTCGTGCATCACAAACCATGTTTGAGCTACTTTATTGGAAAAAATCCAAAAAATACTTAAAAACCCATAAAATCGCAACTTAACACGTAACTTCTATCATATGAATATGATTTTCAATTCTAACCACTTCAACACAATAATATATACAAAATAGTTTTGTGTGCCAAGTTTCGTACAAAACAAACCACGTTTGAGCAACTTTATGCGCAAAAGTACCAAAAAAGCTTAAAAAATATTAAAATCTCAACTTAATTAACACGTGATTTTTAGCATATGAATATGATTTTTAATTCTTACCACTTCAACAAAATAATATATACCAAATAGTGTTGTGTTCCAAGTTTCATGCAAAACAAACCAAGTTTGAGCTACTTTATGCGCAAAAGTGTCAAAAACGCTTAAAAACCCATAAAATCGAAACTAAACACGCAATCTCTAGCATATGAATATGATTTTCAATTCTAACCAGTTCAACACAATAGTATATACCAAATAGTGTTGTGTGCCACGTTTCGTGCAAAACAAACCAAGTTTGAGCTACTTTATGCGCAAAAGAGCCAAAAACGCTTAAAAACCTATAAAATCGCAAATTAACATGTAATTTCTAGCATATGAATATGATTCTAAATTCTAACCGCTTCAACATAATATTATATACCAAATAGTGTTGGGTGCCAAGTTTCGTGCAAAACAGCCAAGTTTGAGCTACTTTATGCGCAAAAGTGCCAAAAAACGCTTAAAAACCCATAAAATCGCTACTTAACACGTAATTTTTATCATATGAATATGATTTTCATTGATAACCACTTCTAAAAAATAATATATACCAAATCGTGTTGTGTGAAAAATTTCGTGCAAAACAAACAAAGTTTGAGCTACTTTATGCACAAAAGTGCCAAAAACGCTTAAAAATCCATAAAATCGCAACTTAACACGTAATTTCTAGCATGTGAATATGATTTTCAATTCTGACCACTTCAACACAATAATATATACCAAATAGTGTTTGTGCCATGTTTCGCGCGAAAACAAACCAAGTTTGAGCTACTTTATGCACAAAAGTTTCAAAAACGCTTAAAAAACCATAAAATCGCAACTTAACACGTAAATTCTAGCATATGAATATGATTTTGAATTCTAACAACTTCAACACAATAATATATACCAAATAGTTTAGTGTGCCAAGTTTCGTTCAAAAGAAACAATGTTTGAGCTACTTTATGCGCAAAAGTACCAAAAACGCTTAAAAAATCTTAAAATCGAAACTTAACACGTAATTTCTAGCATATGAATATGATTTTCAATTTTAACATCTTTAACACAATCATGTATACCAAATAGTGTTGTGTGCAACGTTTCGTGCATAACAAACCATGTTTGAGCTACTTTATTGGAATAAATCAAAAAAATACTTAAAAGCCCAAAAAATCGCAACTTAACACGTAACTTCTATCATATGAATATGATTCTCAATTCTAACCACTTCAACACAATAATATATACAAAATAGTTTTGTGTGCAAGTTTCGTACAAAACAAACCACGTTTGAGCAACTTTATGCGCAAAAGTACCAAAAACGCCTAAAAAATATTAAAATCTCAACTTAATTAACACGTGATTTTTATCATATGAATATGATTTTTAATTCTTACCACTTCAACAAAATAATATATACCAAATAGTGTTGTGTTCCAAGTTTCATGCAAAACAAACCAAGTTTGAGCTGCTTTATGCGCAAAAGTGTCAAAAACGCTTAAAAACCCATAAAATCGAAACTTAACACGCAATCTCTAGCATATGAATATGATTTTCAATTCTAACCAGTTTAACACAATAGTATATACCAAATAGTGTTGTGTGCCATGTTTCGTGCAAAACAAACCAAGTTTGAGCTACTTTTATGCGCAAAAGAGCCAAAAACGCTTAAAAACCTATAAAATCGCAAATTAACATGTAATTTCTAGCATATGAATATGATTCTAAATTCTAACCGGTTCAACATAATATTATATACCAAATAGTGTTGGGTGCCAAGTTTCGTGCAAAACAGCCAAGTTTGAGCTACTTTATGCGCAAAAGTGCCAAAAACGCTTAAAAACCCATAAAATCGCTACTTAACACGTAATTTCTGTCATATGAATATGATTTTCAATGATGACCACTTCTAAAAAATAATATATACCAAATAGTGTTGTGTGAAAAATTTCGTGCAAAACAAACAAAGTTTGAGCTACTTTATGCACAAAAGTGCCAAAAACGCTTAAAAAACCCATAAAATCGCAACTTAACACGTAATTTCTAACATGTGAACATGATTTTCAATTCTGACCACTTCAACACAATAATATATACCAAATAGTGTTTGTGCCATGTTTCGCGCGAAACAAACCAAGGTTGAGCTACTTTATGCACAAAAGTGTCAAAAACGCTTAAAAAACCATAAAATCGCAACTTAACATGTAAATTCTAGCATATGAATATGATTTTGAATTCTAACAACTTCAACACAATAATATATACCAAATAGTTTAGTGTACCAAGTTTCGTTCAAAAGAAACAATGTTTGAGCTACTTTATGCGCAAAAGTACCAAAAACGCTTAAAAAATCTTAAAATCGCAACTTAACACGTAATTTCTAGCATATGAATATGATTTTCAATTTTAACATCTTTAACACAATCATATATACCAAATAGTGTTGTGTGCAACGTTTCGTGCATCACAAACCATGTTTGAGCTACTTTATTGGAAAAAATCCAAAAAATACTTAAAAACCCATAAAATCGCAACTTAACACGTAACTTCTATCATATGAATATGATTTTCAATTCTAACCACTTCAACACAATAATATATACAAAATAGTTTTGTGTGCCAAGTTTCGTACAAAACAAACCACGTTTGAGCAACTTTATGCGCAAAAGTACCAAAAACGCTTAAAAAATATTAAAATCTCAACTTAATTAACACGTGATTTTTAGCATATAAATATGATTTTCAATTCTTACCACTTCAACAAAATAATATATACCAAATAGTGTTGTGTTCCAAGTTTCATGCAAAACAAACCAAGTTTGAGCTACTTTATGCGCAAAAGTGTCAAAAACGCTTAAAAACCCATAAAATCGAAACTAAACACGCAATCTCTAGCATATGAATATGATTTTCAATTCTAACCAGTTCAACACAATAGTATATACCAAATAGTGTTGTGTGCCATGTTTCGTGCAAAACAAACCAAGTTTGAGCTACTTTATGCGCAAAAGAGCCAAAAACGCTTAAAAACCTATAAAATCGCAAATTAACATGTAATTTCTAGCATATGAATATGATTCTAAATTCTAACCGCTTCAACATAATATTATATACCAAATAGTGTTGGGTGCCAAGTTTCGTGCAAAACAGCCAAGTTTGAGCTACTTTATGCGCAAAAGTGCCAAAAACGCTTAAAAACCCATAAAATCGCTACTTAACACGTAATTTCTATCATATGAATATGATTTTCAATGATAACCACTTCTAAAAAATAATATATACCAAATAGTGTTGTGTGAAAAATTTCGTGCAAAACAAACAAAGTTTGAGCTACTTTATGCACAAAAGTGCCAAAAACGCTTAAAAATCCATAAAATCGCAACTTAACTCGTAATTTCTAGCATGTGAATATGATTTTCAATTCTGACCACTTCAACACAATAATATATACCAAATAGTGTTTGTGCCATGTTTCGCGCGAAACAAACCAAGTTTGAGCTACTTTATGCACAAAAGTGTCAAAAACACTTAAAAAACCATAAAATCGCAACTTAACACGTAAATTCTAGCATATGAATATGATTTTGAATTATAACAACTTCAACACAATAATATATACCAAATAGTTTAGTGTACCAAGTTTCGTTCAAAAGAAACAATGTTTGAGCTACTTTATGCGCAAAAGTACCAAAAACGCTTAAAAAATCTTAAAATCGCAACTTAACACGTAACTTCTAGCATATGAATATGATTTTCAATTTTAACATCTTTAACACAATCATATATACCAAATAGTGTTGTGTGCAACGTTTCGTGCATCACAAACCATGTTTGAGCTACTTTATTGGAAAAAAACCAAAAAATACTTAAAAACCCATAAAATCGCAACTTAACACGTAACTTCTATCTTATGAATATGATTTTCAATTCTAACCACTTCAACACAATAATATATACAAAATAGTTTTGTGTGCCAAGTTTCGTACAAAACAAACCACGTTTGAGCAACTTTGTGCGCAAAAGTACCAAAAACGCTTAAAAAATATTAAAATCTCAACTTAATTAACACGTGATTTTTAGCATATGAATATGATTTTCAATTCTTACCACTTCAACAAAATAATATATACCAAATAGTGTTGTGTTCAAAGTTTCATGCAAAACAAACCAAGTTTGAGCTACTTTATGCGCAAAAGTGTCAAAAACGCTTAAAAACCCATAAAATCGAAACTAAACACGCAATCTCTAGCATATGAATATGATTTTCAATTCTAACAATTCAACACAATAGTATATACCAAATAGTGTTGTGTGCCATGTTTCGTGCAAAACAAACCAAGTTTGAGCTACTTTATGCGCAAAAGAGCCAAAAACGCTTAAAAACCTATAAAATCGCAAATTAACATGTAATTTCTAGCATATGAATATGATTCTAAATTCTAACCGCTTCAACATAATATTATATACCAAATAGTGTTGGGTGCCAAGTTTAGTGCAAAACAGCCAAGTTTGAGCTACTTTATGCGCAAAAGTGCCAAAAACGCATAAAAACACATAAAATCGCTACTTAACACGTAATTTCTATCATATGAATGTGATTTTCAATGATAACCACTTCTAAAAAATAATATATACCAAATAGTGTTGTGTGAAAAATTTCGTGCAAAACAAACAAAGTTTGAGCTACTTTATGCACAAAAGTGCCAAAAACGCTTAAAAATCCATAAAATCGCAACTTAACACGTAATTTCTAGCATGTGAATATGATTTTCAATTCTGACCACTTCAACACAATAATATATACCAAATAGTGTTTGTGCCATGTTTCGCGCGAAACAAACCAAGTTTGAGCTACTTTATGCACAAAAGTGTCAAAAACGCTTAAAAAACCATAAAATGGCAACTTAACACGTAAATTCTAGCATATGAATATGATTTTGAATTCTAACAACTTCAACACAATAATATATACCAAATAATTTAGTGTGCCAAGTTTCGTTCAAAAGAAACAATGTTTGAGCTACTTTATGCGCAAAAGTACCAAAAACGCTTAAAAAATCTTAAAATCGCAACTTAACACGTAATTTCTAGCATATGAATATGATTTTCAATTTTAACATCTTTAACACAATCATATATACCAAATAGTGTTGTATGCAACGTTTCGTGCATCACAAACCATGTTTGAGCTACTTTATTGGAAAAAATCCAAAAAATACTTAAAAACCCATAAAATCGCAACTTAACACGTAACTTCTATCATATGAATATGATTTTCAATTCTAACCACTTCAACACAATAATATATACAAAATAGTTTTGTGTGCCAAGTTTCGTACAAAACAAACCACGTTTGAGCAACTTTATGCGCAAAAGTACCAAAAAAGCTTAAAAAATATTAAAATCTCAACTTAATTAACACGTGATTTTTAGCATATGAATATGATTTTTAATTCTTACCACTTCAACAAAATAATATATACCAAATAGTGTTGTGTTCCAAGTTTCATGCAAAACAAACCAAGTTTGAGCTACTTTATGCGCAAAAGTGTCAAAAACACTTAAAAACCCATAAAATCGAAACTAAACACGCAATCTCTAGCATATGAATATGATTTTCAATTCTAACCAGTTCAACACAATAGTATATACCAAATAGTGTTGTGTGCCATGTTTCGTGCAAAACAAACCAAGTTTGAGCTACTTTATGCGCAAAAGAGCCAAAAACGCTTAAAAACCTATAAAATCGCAAATTAACATGTAATTTCTAGCATATGAATATGATTCTAAATTCTAACCGCTTCAACATAATATTATATACCAAATAGTGTTGGGTGCCAAGTTTCGTGCAAAACAGCCAAGTTTGAGCTACTTTATGCGCAAAAGTGCCAAAAACGCTTAAAAACCCATAAAATCGCTACTTAACACGTAATTTCTATCATATGAATGTGATTTTCAATGATAACCACTTCTAAAAAGTAATATATACCAAATAGTGTTGTGTGAAAAATTTCGTGCAAAAGAAACAAAGTTTGAGCTACTTTATGCACAAAAGTGCCAAAAACGCTTAAAAACGCTTAAAAATCCATAAAATCGCAACTTAACACGTAATTTCTAGCATGTGAATATGATTTTCAATTCTGACCACTTCAACACAATAATATATACCAAATAGTGTTTGTGCCATGTTTCGCGCGAAACAAACCAAGTTTGAGCTACTTTATGCACAAAAGTGTCAAAAACGCTTAAAAAACCATAAAATCGCAACTTAACACGTAAATTCTAGCATATGAATATGAATTTGAATTCTAACAACTTCAACACAATAATATATACCAAATAGTTTAGTGTGCCAAGTTTCGTTCAAAAGAAACAATGTTTGAGCTATTTTATGCGCAAAAGTACCAAAAACGCTTAAAAAATCTTAAAATCGAAACTTAACACGTAATTTCTAGCATATGAATATGATTTTCAATTTTAACATCTTTAACACAATCATATATACCAAATAGTGTTGTGTGCAATGTTTCGTGCATAACAAACCATGTTTGAGCTACTTTATTGGAAAAAATCCAAAAAATACTTAAAAACCCATAAAATCGCAACTTAACACGTAACTTCTATCATATGAATATGATTTTCAATTCTAACCACTTCAACACAATAATATATACAAAATAGTTTTGTGTGCCAAGTTTCGTACAAAACAAACCACGTTTGAGCAACTTTATGCGCAAAAGTACCAAAAACGCTTAAAAAATATTAAAATCTCAACTTAATTAACACGTGATTTTTAGCATATGAATATGATTTTTAATTCTTACCACTTCAACAAAATAATATATACCAAATAGTGTTGTGTTCCAAGTTTCATGCAAAACAAACCAAGTTTGAGCTACTTTATGCGCAAAAGTTTCAAAAACGCTTAAAAACCCATAAAATCGAAACTAAACACGCAATCTCTAGCATATGAATATGATTTTCAATTCTAACCAGATCAACACAATAGTATATACCAAATAGTGTTGTGTGCCATGTTTCGTGCAAAACAAACCAAGTTTGAGCTACTTTATGCGCAAAAGAGCCAAAAACGCTTAAAAACCTATAAAATCGCAAATTAACATGTAATTTCTAGCATATGAATATGATTCTAAATTCTAACCGCTTCAACATAATATTATATACCAAATAGTGTTGGGTTCCAAGTTTCGTGCAAAACAGCCAAGTTTGAGCTACTTTATGCGCAAAAGTGCCAAAAACGCTTAAAAACCCATAAAATCGCTACTTAACAAGTAATTTCTATCATATGAATATGATTTTCAATGATAACCACTTCTAAAAAATAATATATACCAAATAGTGTTGTGTGAAAAATTTCGTGCAAAACAAACAAAGTTTGAGCTACTTTATGCACAAAAGTGCCAAAAACGTTTAAAAATCCATAAAATCGCAACTTAACACGTAATTTCTAGCATGTGAATATGATTTTCAATTCTGACCACTTCAGCACAATAATATATACCAAATAGTGTTTGTGCCATGTTTCGCGCGAAACAAACCAAGTTTGAGCTACTTTATGCACAAAAGTGTCAAAAACGCTTAAAAAACCATAAAATCGCAACTTAACACGTAATTTCTAGCATATGAATATGATTTTGAATTCTAACAACTTCAACACAATAATATATACCAAATAGTTTAGTGTGCCAAGTTTCGTTCAAAAGAAACAATGTTTGAGCTACTTTATGCGCAAAAGTACCAAGAACGCTTAAAAAATCTTAAAATCGCAACTTAACACGTACTTTCTAGCATATGAATATGATTTTCAATTTTAACAACTTTAACACAATCATATATACCAAATAGTGTTGTGTGCAACGTTTCGTGCATAACAAACCAAGTTTGAGCTACTTTATTGGAAAAAATCCAAAAAATACTTAAAAACCCATAAAATCGCAACTTAACACGTAATTTCTATCATATCAATATGATTTTCAATTCTAACCACTGAAAAACAATAATATATACGAAATAGTTTTGTGTGCCATATTTCGTACAAAACAAACCACGTTTGAGCTACTTTATGCGAAAAAGTGTCAAAAACGCTTAAAAACCCATAAAATCGAAACTTAACACGCAATCTCTAGCATATGAATATGATTTTTAATTCTAACCAGTTCAACACAATAGTATATACCAAATAGTGTTGTGTGCCATGTTTCGTGCAAAACAAACCAAGTTTGAGCTACTTTATGCGCAAAAGAGCCAAAAACGCTTAAAAACCAATAAAATCGCAAATTAACATGTAATTTCTAGCATATGAATATGATTCTAAATTCTAACCACGTCAACATAATATTATATACCAAATAGTGTTGGGTGCCAAGTTTCGTGCAAAACAAACCAAGTTTGAGCTACTTTATGCGCAAAAGTGCCAAAAACGCTTAAAAACCCATAAAATCGCTACTTAACACGTAATTTCTATCATATAAATATGATTTTCAATGATGACCACTTCTAAAAAATAATATATACCAAATAGTGTTGTGTGAAAAATTTCGTGCAAAACAAACCAAGTTTGAGCTACTTTATGCGCAAAAGTGCCAAAAACGCTTAAAAACCCATAAAATCGCTACTTAACACGTAATTTCTATCATATGAATATGATTTTCAATGATAACCACTTCTAAAAAATAATATATACCAAATAGTGTTGTGTGAAAAATTTCGTGCAAAACAAACAAAGTTTGAGCTACTTTATGCACAAAAGTGCCAAAACGCTTAAAAAATCCATAAAATCGCAACTTAACACGTAATTTCTAGCATGTGAATATGATTTTCAATTCTGACCACTTCAACACAATAATATATACCAAATAGTGTTTGTGCCATGTTTCGCGCGAAACAAACCAAGTTTGAGCTACTTTATGCACAAAAGTGTCAAAAACTCTTAAAAAACCATAAAATCGCAACTTAACACGTAATTTCTAGCATATGAATATGATTTTGAATTCTAACCACTTCAACACAATAATATATACCAAATAGTTTAGTGTGCCAAGTTTCGTTCAAAAGAAACAATGTTTGAGCTACTTTATGCGCAAAAGTACCAAAAACGCTTAAAAACCTTTAAAATCGAAACTTAACACGTAATTTCTAGCATATGAATATAATTTTCAATTTTAACAACTTTAACACAATCATATATACCAAATAGTGTTGTGTGCAACGTTTCGTGCATAACAAACCAAGTTTGAGCTACTTTATTGGAAAAAATCCAAAAAATATTAAAAAACCCTTAAAATCGCAACTTAACACGTAATTTCTATCATATCAATATGATTTTAAATTCTAACCACTTCAAAACAATAATATATACGAAATAGTTTTGTGTGCCATATTTCGTACAAAACAAACCACGTTTGAGCTACTTTATGCGCAAAAGTGTCAAAAACGCTTAAAAGCCCATAAAATCGAAACTTAACACGCAATCTCTAGCATATGAATATGATTTTCAATTCTAACCAGTTCAACACAATAGTATATACCAAATAGTTTAGTATGCCAAGTTTCGTTCAAAAGAAACAATGTTTGAGCTACTTTATGCGCAAAAGTACCAAAAACGCTTAAAAACCCTTAAAATCGCAACTTAACACGTAATTTCTAGCATATGAATATGATTTTCAATTTTAACAACTTTAACACAATCATATATACCAAATAGTGTTGTGTGCAACGTTTCGTGCATAACAAACCAAGTTTGAGCTACTTTATTGGAAAAAATCCAAAAAATACTTAAAAACCCATAAAATCGCAACTTAACACGTAACTTCTATCATATGAATATTATTTTCAATTCTAACCACTTCAACAAAATAATATATACAAAATAGTTTTGTGTGCCAAGTTTCGTACAAAACAAACCACGTTTGAGCAACTTTATGCGCAAAAGTACCAAAAACGCTTAAAAAATATTAAAATCTCAACTTAATTAACACGTGATTTTTAGCATATGAATATGATTTTCAATTCTTACCACTTCAACAAAATAATATATACCAAATAGTGTTGTGTTCCAAGTTTCATGCAAAACAAACCAAGTTTGAGCTACTTTATGCGCAAAAGTGTCAAAAACGCTTAAAAACCCATAAAATCGAAACTTAACACGCAATATCTAGCATATGAATATGATTTTCAATTCTAACAATTCAACACAATAGTATATACCAAATAGTGTTGTGTGCCATGTTTCGTGCAAAACAAACCAAGTTTGAGCTACTTTATGCGCAAAAGAGCCAAAAACGCTTAAAAACCTATAAAATCGCAAATTAACATGTAATTTCTAGCATATGAATATGATTCTAAATTCTAACCACTTCAACATAATATTATATACCAAATAGTGTTGGGTGCCATGTTTCGTGCAAAACAAACCAAGTTTGAGCTACTTCATGCGCAAAAGTGCCAAAAACGCTTAAAAACCCATAAAATCGCTACTTAACACGTAATTTCTATCATATGAATATGATTTTCAATGATAACCACTTCAAAAAAATAATATATAGCAAATAGTGTTGTGTGAAAAATTCCGTGCAAAACAAACAAAGTTTGAGCTACTTTATGCACAAAAGTGCCAAAACGCTTAAAAATCCATAAAATCGCAACTTAACACGTAATTTCTAGCATGTGAATATGATTTTCAATTCTGACCACTTCAACACAATAATATATACCAAATAGTGTTTGTGCCATGTTTCGCGCGAAACAAACCATGTTTGAGCTACTTTATGCACAAAAGTGTCAAAAACGCCTAAAAAAACCATAAAATCGCAACTTAACACGTAATTTCTAGCATATGAATATGATTTTGAATTCTAACCACTTCAACACAATAGTATATACCAAATAGTTTAGTGTGCCAAGTTTCGTTCAAAAGAAACAATGTTTGAGCTACTTTATGCGCAAAAGTACCAAAAACGCTTAAAAAACCCTTAAAATCGCAACTTAACACGTAATTTCTAGCATATGAATATGATTTTCAATTTTAACAACTTTAACACAATCATATATACCAAATAGTGTTGTGTGCAACGTTTCGTGCATAACAAACCAAGTTTGAGCTACTTTATTGGAAAAAATCCAAAAAATACTTAAAAACCTATAAAATCGCAACTTAACACGTAACTTCTATCATATGAATATGATTTTCAATTCTAACCACTTCAACAAAATAATATATACAAAATAGTTTTGTGTGCCAAGTTTCGTACAAAACAAACCACGTTTGAGCAACTTTATGCGCAAAAGTACCAAAAACGCTTAAAAAATATTAAAATCTGAACTTAATTAACACGTGATTTTTAGCATATGAATATGATTTTCAATTCTTACCACTTTAACAAAATAATATATACCAAATAGTGTTGTGTTCCAAGTTTCATGCAAAACAAACCAAGTTTGAGCTACTTCATGCGCAAAAGTGTCAAAAACGCTTAAAAACCCATAAAATCGAAACTTAACACGCAATATCTAGCATATGAATATGATTTTCAATTCTAACAATTCAACACAATAGTATATACCAAATAGTGTTGTGTGCCATGTTTCGTGCAAAACAAACCAAGTTTGAGCTACTTTATGCGCAAAAGAGCCAAAAACGCTTAAAAACCTATAAAATCGCAAATTAACATGTAATTTCTAGCATATGAATATGATTCTAAATTCTAACCGCTTCAACATAATATTATATACCAAATAGTGTTGGGTTCCAAGTTTCGTGCAAAACAGCCAAGTTTGAGCTACTTTATGCGCAAAAGTGCCAAAAACGCTTAAAAACCCATAAAATCGCTACTTAACAAGTAATTTCTATCATATGAATATGATTTTCAATGATAACCACTTCTAAAAAATAATATATACCAAATAGTGTTGTGTGAAAAATTTCGTGCAAAACAAACAAAGTTTGAGCTACTTTATGCACAAAAGTGCCAAAACGCTTAAAAATCCATAAAATCGCAACTTAACACGTAATTTCTAGCATGTGAATATGATTTTCAATTCTGACCACTTCAACACAATAATATATACCAAATAGTGTTTGTGCCATGTTTCGCGCGAAACAAACCATGTTTGAGCTACTTTATGCACAAAAGTGTCAAAAACGCTTAAAAAACCATAAAATCGCAACTTAACACGTAATTTCTAGCATATGAATATGATTTTGAATTCTAACCACTTCAACACAATAGTATATACCAAATAGTTTAGTGTGTCAAGTTTCGTTCAAAAGAAACAATGTTTGAGCTACTTTATGCGCAAAAGTACCAAAAACGCTTAAAAACCCTTAAAATCGCAACTTAACACGTAATTTCTAGCATATGAATATGATTTTCAATTTTAACAACTTTAACACAATCATATATACCAAATAGTGTTGTGTGCAACGTTTCGTGCATAACAAACCAAGTTTGAGCTACTTTATTGGAAAAAATCCAAAAAATACTTAAAAACCCATAAAATCGCAACTTAACACGTAACTTCTATCATATGAATATGATTTTCAATTCTAACCACTTCAACAAAATAATATATACAAAATAGTTTTGTGTGCCAAGTTTCGTACAAAAAAAAACCACGTTTGAGCAACTTTATGCGCAAAAGTACAAAAAACGCTTAAAAAATATTAAAATCTCAACTTAATTAACACGTGATTTTTAGCATGTGAATATGATTTTCAATTCTTACCACTTCAACAAAATAATATATACCAAATAGTGTTGTGTTCCAAGTTTCATGCAAAACAAACCAAGTTTGAGCTACTTTATGCGCAAAAGTATCAAAAACGCTTAAAAACCCATAAAATCGAAACTTAACACGCAATATCTAGCATATGAATATGATTTTCAATTCTAACAATTCAACACAATAGTATATACCAAATAGTGTTGTGTGCCATGTTTCGTGCAAAACAAACCAAGTTTGAGCTACTTTATGCGCAAAAGAGCCAAAAACGCTTAAAAACATATAAAATCGCAAATTAACATGTAATTTCTAGCATATGAATATGATTCTAAATTCTAACCACTTCAACATAATATTATATACCAAATAGTGTTGGGTGCCAAGTTTCGTGCAAAACAAACCAAGTTTGAGCTACTTCATGCGCAAGTGCCAAAAACGCTTAAAAACCCATAAAATCGCTACTTAACACGTAATTTCTATCATATGAATATGATTTTCAATGATAACCACTTCAAAAAAATAATATATACCAAATAGTGTTGTGTGAAAAATTCCGTGCAAAACAAACAAAGTTTGAGCTACTTTATGCACAAAAGTGCCAAAACGCTTAAAAATCTATAAAATCGCAACATAACACGTAATTTCTAGCATGTGAATATGAATTTCAATTCTGACCACTTCAACACAATAATATATACCAAATAGTGTTTGTGCCATGTTTCGCGCGAAACAAACCAAGTTTGAGCTACTTTATGCACAAAAGTGTCAAAAACGCTTAAAAAACCATAAAATCGCAACTTAACACGTAATTTCTAGCATATGATTATGATTTTGAATTCTAACCACTTCAACACAATAGTATATACCACATAGTTTAGTGTGCCAAGTTTCGTTCAAAAGAAACAATGTTTGAGCTACTTTGTGCGCAAAAGTACCAAAAGCGCTTAAAAACCCTTAAAATCGCAACTTAACACGTAATTTCTAGCATATGAATATGATTTTCAATTTTAACAACTTTAACACAATCATATATACCAAATAGTGTTGTGTGCAACGTTTCGTGCATAACAAACCAAGTTTGAGCTACTTTATTGGAAAAAATCCAAAAAATACTTAAAAACCCATAAAATCGCAACTTAACACGTAACTTCTATCATATGAATATGATTTTCAATTCTAACCACTTCAACAAAATAATATATACAAAATAGTTTTGTGTGCCAAGTTTCGTACAAAACAAACCACGTTTGAACAACTTTATGCGCAAAAGTACCAAAAACGCTTAAAAAATATTAAAATCTGAACTTAATTAACACGTGATTTTTAGCATATGAATATGATTTTCAATTCTTACCACTTCAACAAAATAATATATACCAAATAGTGTTGTGTTCCAAGTTTCATGCAAAACAAACCAAGTTTGAGCTAATTCATGCGCAAAAGTGTCAAAAACGCTTAAAAACCCATAAAATCGAAACTTAAAACGCAATATCTAGCATATGAATATGATTTTCAATTCTAACAATTCAACACAATAGTATATACCAAATAGTGTTGTGTGCCATGTTTCGTGCAAAACAAACCAAGTTTGAGCTACTTTATGCGCAAAAGAGCCAAAAACGCTTAAAAACATATAAAATCGCAAATTAACATGTAATTTCTAGCATATGAATATGATTCTAAATTCTAACCACTTCAACATAATATTATATACCAAATAGTGTTGGGTGCCATGTTTCGTGCAAAACAAACCAAGTTTGAGCTACTTCATGCGCAAAAGTGCCAAAAACGCTTAAAAACCCATAAAATCGCTACTTAACACGTAATTTCTATCATATGAATATGATTTTCAATGATAACCACTTCAAAAAAATAATATATACCAAATAGTGTTGTGTGAAAAATTTCGTGCAAAACAAACAAAGTTTGAGCTACTTTATGCACAAAAGTGCCAAAACGCTTAAAAATCCATAAAATCGCAACTTAACACGTAATTTTTAGCATGTGAATATGATTTTCAATTCTGACCACTTCAACACAATAATATATACCAAATAGTGTTTGTGCCATGTTTCGCGCGAAACAAACCATGTTTGAGCTACTTTATGCACAAAAGTGTCAAAAACGCCTAAAAAAACCATAAAATCGCAACTTAACACGTAATTTCTAGCATATGAATATGATTTTGAATTCTAACCACTTCAACACAATAGTATATACCAAATAGTTTAGTGTGCCAAGTTTCGTTCAAAAGAAACAATGTTTGAGCTACTTTATGCGCAAAAGTACCAAAAACGCTTAAAAACCCTTAAAATCGCAACTTAACACGTAATTTCTAGCATATGAATATGATTTTCAATTTTAACAACTTTAACACAATCATATATACCAAATAGTGTTGTGTGCAACGTTTCGTGCATAACAAACCAAGTTTGAGCTACTTTATTGGAAAAAATCCAAAAAATACTTAAAAACCCATAAAATCGCAACTTAACACGTAACTTCTATCATATGAATATGATTTTCAATTCTAACCACTTCAACAAAATAATATATACAAAATAGTTTTGTGTGCCAAGTTTCGTACAAAACAAACCACGTTTGAACAACTTTATGCGCAAAAGTACCAAAAACGCTTAAAAAATATTAAAATCTGAACTTAATTAACACGTGATTTTTAGCATATGAATATGATTTTCAATTCTTACCACTTCAACAAAATAATATATACCAAATAGTGTTGTGTTCCAAGTTTCATGCAAAACAAACCAAGTTTGAGCTACTTCATGCGCAAAAGTGTCAAAAACGCTTAAAAACCCATAAAATCGAAACTTAACACGCAATATCTAGCATATGAATATGATTTTCAATTCTAACAATTCAACACAATAGTATATACCAAATAGTGTTGTGTGCCATGTTTCGTGCAAAACAAACCAAGTTTGAGCTACTTTATGCGCAAAAGAGCCAAAAACGCTTAAAAACATATAAAATCGCAAATTAACATGTAATTTCTAGCATATGAATATGATTCTAAATTCTAACCACTTCAACATAATATTATATACCAAATAGTGTTGGGTGCCATGTTTCGTGCAAAACAAACCAAGTTTGAGCTACTTCATGCGCAAAAGTGCCAAAAACGCTTAAAAACCCATAAAATCGCTACTTAACACGTAATTTCTATCATATGAATATGATTTTCAATGATAACCACTTCAAAAAAATAATATATACCAAATAGTGTTGTGTGAAAAATTTCGTGCAAAACAAACAAAGTTTGAGCTACTTTATGCACAAAAGTGCCAAAACGCTTAAAAATCCATAAAATCGCAACTTAACACGTAATTTTTAGCATGTGAATATGATTTTCAATTCTGACCACTTCAACACAATAATATATACCAAATAGTGTTTGTGCCATGTTTCGCGCGAAACAAACCGTGTTTGAGCTACTTTATGCACAAAAGTGTCAAAAACGCCTAAAAAACCATAAAATCGCAACTTAACACGTAATTTCTAGCATATGAATATGATTTTGAATTCTAACCACTTCAACACAATAGTATCTACCAAATAGTTTAGTGTGCCAAGTTTCGTTCAAAAGAAACAATGTTTGAGCTACTTTATGCGCAAAAGTACCAAAAACGCTTAAAAACCCTTAAAATCGCAACTTAACACGTAATTTCTAGCATATGAATATGATTTTCAATTTTAACAACTTTAACACAATCATATATACCAAATAGTGTTGTGTGCAACGTTTCGTGCATAACAAACCAAGTTTGAGCTACTTTATTGGAAAAAATCCAAAAAATACTTAAAAACCCATAAAATCGCAACTTAACACGTAACTTCTATCATATGAATATGATTTTCAATTCTAACCACTTCAACAAAATAATATATACAAAATAGTTTTGTGTGCCAAGTTTCGTACAAAACAAACCACGTTTGAGCAACTTTATGCGCAAAAGTACCAAAAACGCTTAAAAAATATTAAAATCTGAACTTAATTAACACGTGATTTTTAGCATATGAATATGATTTTCAATTCTTACCACTTTAACAAAATAATATATACCAAATAGTGTTGTGTTCCAAGTTTCATGCAAAACAAACCAAGTTTGAGCTACTTCATGCGCAAAAGTGTCAAAAACGCTTAAAAACCCATAAAATCGAAACTTAACACGCAATATCTAGCATATGAATATGATTTTCAATTCTAACAATTCAACACAATAGTATATACCAAATAGTGTTGTGTGCCATGTTTCGTGCAAAACAAACCAAGTTTGAGCTACTTTATGCGCAAAAGAGCCAAAAACGCTTAAAAACATATAAAATCGCAAATTAACATGTAATTTCTAGCATATGAATATGATTCTAAATTCTAACCACTTCAACATAATATTATATACTAAATAGTGTTGGGTGCCAAGTTTCGTGCAAAACAAACCAAGTTTGAGCTACTTCATGCGCAAGTGCCAAAAACGCTTAAAAACCCATAAAATCGCTACTTAACACGTAATTTCTATCATATGAATATGATTTTCAATGATAACCACTTCAAAAAAATAATATATACCAAATAGTGTTGTGTGAAAAATTCCGTGCAAAACAAACAAAGTTTGAGCTACTTTATGCACAAAAGTGCCAAAACGCTTAAAAATCCATAAAATCGCAACTTAACACGTAATTTCTAGCATGTGAATATGAATTTCAATTCTGACCACTTCAACACAATAATATATACCAAATAGTGTTTGTGCCATGTTTCGCGCGAAACAAACCAAGTATGAGCTACTTTATGCACAAAAGTGTCAAAAACGCTTAAAAAACCATAAAATCGCAACTTAACACGTAATTTCTAGCATATGATTATGATTTTGAATTCTAACCACTTCAACACAATAGTATATACCAAATAGTTTAGTGTGCCAAGTTTCGTTCAAAAGAAACAATGTTTGAGCTACTTTATGCGCAAAAGTACCAAAAACGCTTAAAAACCCTTAAAATTGCAACTTAAAACGTAATTTCTAGCATATGAATATGATTTTCAATTTTAACAACTTTAACACAATCATATATACCAAATAGTGTTGTGTGCAACGTTTCGTGCATAACAAACCAAGTTTGAGCTACTTTATTGGAAAAAATCCAAAAAATACTTAAAAACCCATAAAATCGCAACTTAACACGTAACTTCTATCATATGAATATGATTTTCAATTCTAACCACTTCAACAAAATAATATATACAAAATAGTTTTGTGTGCCAAGTTTCGTACAAAACAAACCACGTTTGAGCAACTTTATGCGCAAAAGTACCAAAAACGCTTAAAAAATATTAAAATCTCAACTTAATTAACACGTGATTTTTAGCATATGAATATGATTTTCAATTCTTACCACTTCAACAAAATAATATATACCAAATAGTGTTGTGTTCCAAGTTTCATGCAAAACAAACCAAGTTTGAGCTACTTTATGCGCAAAAGTGTCAAAAACGCTTAAAAACCCATAAAATCAAAACTTAACACGCAATATCTAGCATATGAATATGATTTTCAATTCTAACAATTCAACACAATAGTATATACCAAATAGTGTTGTGTGCCATGTTTCGTGCAAAACAAACCAAGTTTGAGCTACTTTATGCGCAAAAGAGCCAAAAACGCTTAAAAACATATAAAATCGCAAATTAACATGTAATTTCTAGCATATGAATATGATTCTAAATTCTAACCACTTCAACATAATATTATATACCAAATAGTGTTGGGTGCCATGTTTCGTGCAAAACAAACCAAGTTTGAGCTACTTCATGCGCAAAAGTGCCAAAAACGCTTAAAAAACCCATAAAATCGCTACTTAACACGTAATTTCTATCATATGAATATGATTTTCAATGATAACCACTTCAAAAAAATAATATATACCAAATAGTGTTGTGTGAAAAATTTCGTGCAAAACAAACAAAGTTTGAGCTACTTTATGCACAAAAGTGCCAAAACGCTTAAAAATCCATAAAATCGCAACTTAACACGTAATTTTTAGCATGTGAATATGATTTTCAATTCTGACCACTTCAACACAATAATATATACCAAATAGTGTTTGTGCCATGTTTCGCGCGAAACAAACCATGTTTGAGCTACTTTATGCACAAAAGTGTCAAAAACGCCTAAAAAAACCATAAAATCGCAACTTAACACGTAATTTCTAGCATATGAATATGATTTTGAATTCTAACCACTTCAACACAATAGTATATACCAAATAGTTTAGTGTGCCAAGTTTCGTTCAAAAGAAACAATGTTTGAGCTACTTTATGCGCAAAAGTACCAAAAACGCTTAAAAACCCTTAAAATCGCAACTTAACACGTAATTTCTAGCATATGAATATGATTTTCAATTTTAACAACTTTAACACAATCATATATACCAAATAGTGTTGTGTGCAACGTTTCGTGCATAACAAACCAAGTTTGAGCTACTTTATTGGAAAAAATCCAAAAAATACTTAAAAACCCATAAAATCGCAACTTAACACGTAACTTCTATCATATGAATATGATTTTCAATTCTAACCACTTCAACAAAATAATATATACAAAATAGTTTTGTGTGCCAAGTTTCGTACAAAACAAACCACGTTTGAACAACTTTATGCGCAAAAGTACCAAAAACGCTTAAAAAATATTAAAATCTGAACTTAATTAACACGTGATTTTTAGCATATGAATATGATTTTCAATTCTTACCACTTCAACAAAATAATATATACCAAATAGTGTTGTGTTCCAAGTTTCATGCAAACAAACCAAGTTTGAGCTACTTCATGCGCAAAAGTGTCAAAAACGCTTAAAAACCCATAAAATCGAAACTTAACACGCAATATCTAGCATATGAATATGATTTTCAATTCTAACAATTCAACACAATAGTATATACCAAATAGTGTTGTGTGCCATGTTTCGTGCAAAACAAACCAAGTTTGAGCTACTTTATGCGCAAAAGAGCCAAAAACGCTTAAAAACATATAAAATCGCAAATTAACATGTAATTTCTAGCATATGAATATGATTCTAAATTCTAACCACTTCAACATAATATTATATACCAAATAGTGTTGGGTGCCATGTTTCGTGCAAAACAAACCAAGTTTGAGCTACTTCATGCGCAAAAGTGCCAAAAACGCTTAAAAAACCCATAAAATCGCTACTTAACACGTAATTTCTATCATATGAATATGATTTTCAATGATAACCACTTCAAAAAAATAATATATACCAAATAGTGTTGTGTGAAAAATTTCGTGCAAAACAAACAAAGTTTGAGCTACTTTATGCACAAAAGTGCCAAAACGCTTAAAAATCCATAAAATCGCAACTTAACACGTAATTTTTAGCATGTGAATATGATTTTCAATTCTGACCACTTCAACACAATAATATATACCAAATAATGTTTGTGCCATGTTTCGCGCGAAACAAACCGTGTTTGAGCTACTTTATGCACAAAAGTGTCAAAAACGCCTAAAAAACCATAAAATCGCAACTTAACACGTAATTTCTAGCATATGAATATGATTTTGAATTCTAACCACTTCAACACAATAGTATCTACCAAATAGTTTAGTGTGCCAAGTTTCGTTCAAAAGAAACAATGTTTGAGCTACTTTATGCGCAAAAGTACCAAAAACGCTTAAAAACCCTTAAAATCGCAACTTAACACGTAATTTCTAGCATATGAATATGATTTTCAATTTTAACAACTTTAACACAATCATATATACCAAATAGTGTTGTGTGCAACGTTTCGTGCATAACAAACCAAGTTTGAGCTACTTTATTGGAAAAAATCCAAAAAATACTTAAAAACCCATAAAATCGCAACTTAACACGTAACTTCTATCATATGAATATGATTTTCAATTCTAACCACTTCAACAAAATAATATATACAAAATAGTTTTGTGTGCCAAGTTTCGTACAAAACAAACCACGTTTGAGCAACTTTATGCGCAAAAGTACCAAAAACGCTTAAAAAATATTAAAATCTGAACTTAATTAACACGTGATTTTTAGCATATGAATATGATTTTCAATTCTTACCACTTTAACAAAATAATATATACCAAATAGTGTTGTGTTCCAAGTTTCATGCAAAACAAACCAAGTTTGAGCTACTTCATGCGCAAAAGTGTCAAAAAACGCTTAAAAAACCCATAAAATCGAAACTTAACACGCAATATCTAGCATATGAATATGATTTTCAATTCTAACAATTCAACACAATAGTATATACCAAATAGTGTTGTGTGCCATGTTTCGTGCAAAACAAAACCAAGTTTGAGCTACTTTATGCGCAAAAGAGCCAAAAACGCTTAAAAACATATAAAATCGCAAATTAACATGTAATTTCTAGCATATGAATATGATTCTAAATTCTAACCACTTCAACATAATATTATATACTAAATAGTGTTGGGTGCCAAGTTTCGTGCAAAACAAACCAAGTTTGAGCTACTTCATGCGCAAGTGCCAAAAACGCTTAAAAACCCATAAAATCGCTACTTAACACGTAATTTCTATCATATGAATATGATTTTCAATGATAACCACTTCAAAAAAATAATATATACCAAATAGTGTTGTGTGAAAAATTCCGTGCAAAACAAACAAAGTTTGAGCTACTTTATGCACAAAAGTGCCAAAACGCTTAAAAATCCATAAAATCGCAACTTAACACGTAATTTCTAGCATGTGAATATGAATTTCAATTCTGACCACTTCAACACAATAATATATACCAAATAGTGTTTGTGCCATGTTTCGCGCGAAACAAACCAAGTTTGAGCTACTTTATGCACAAAAGTGTCAAAAACGCTTAAAAAACCATAAAATCGCAACTTAACACGTAATTTCTAGCATATGATTATGATTTTGAATTCTAACCACTTCAACACAATAGTATATACCAAATAGTTTAGTGTGCCAAGTTTCGTTCAAAAGAAACAATGTTTGAGCTACTTTATGCGCAAAAGTACCAAAAACGCTTAAAAACCCTTAAAATTGCAACTTAAAACGTAATTTCTAGCATATGAATATGATTTTCAATTTTAACAACTTTAACACAATCATATATACCAAATAGTGTTGTGTGCAACGTTTCGTGCATAACAAACCAAGTTTGAGCTACTTTATTGGAAAAAATCCAAAAAATACTTAAAAACCCATAAAATCGCAACTTAACACGTAACTTCTATCATATGAATATGATTTTCAATTCTAACCACTTCAACAAAATAATATATACAAAATAGTTTTGTGTGCCAAGTTTCGTACAAAACAAACCACGTTTGAGCAACTTTATGCGCAAAAGTACCAAAAACGCTTAAAAAATATTAAAATCTCAACTTAATTAACACGTGATTTTTAGCATATGAATATGATTTTCAATTCTTACCACTTCAACAAAATAATATATACCAAATAGTGTTGTGTTCCAAGTTTCATGCA
>NC_080050.1:5198683-5237643 GCF_026212465.1 Amaranthus tricolor | reverse complement strand
ATGCGCAAAAGTGCCAAAAACAATTAATAACGCATAAATCGCAACTTAACACGTAATTTCTAGCATGTGACTATGATTTTAAATTCTAAACAATTCAACACAATAATATATACCAAATAGTGTTGTGTGCCACATTTCGTGCAAAACAAACAACTTTGAGATACTTTATGCGCAAAAGGACCAAAAACGCTTAAAAACGCATAAAATTGCAACTTAACACGTAATTTCTAGCATATGATTAAGATTTTTAATTCTAACCACTTCAACACAATAATATATACCAAATAGTGTTGTGTGCCAAGTTTCGTGCAAAAAAAACCAAGTTTGAGCTACTTTATGCGCAAAAGTGCCAAAAACGGTTACAAACGCATAAAATCGCAACATAACACGTAATTTCTTGCATATGGCAATGATTTTCAACTCTAACCACTTCAACACAATAATATATACCAAATAGTGTTTTGTGTTAAGTTTCATGCAAAACAAACCTAGTTTGAGCTACTTTATGCGCAAAAGTGCCAAAAACAATTAATAACGCATAAATCGCAACTTAACACGTAATTTCTAGCATATGACTATGATTTTCAATTCTACCCACTTAAACACAATAAAATATACCAAATAGTGATGTGTGTCAAGTTTCGTGCAAAACAAACCAAGTTTGAGCTATTTTATTCGCAAAAGTGCCAAAAACGGTTAAAAACGCATAAAATCCCAACATAACACGTAATTTCTTGCATATGGAAATGATTTTCAATTCTAACCACTTCAACACAATTATATATACCAAATAGTGTTTTGTGTCAAGTTTCATGAAAAACAAACCTAGTTTGAGCTACTTTATGCGCAAAAGTGTCAAAAACAATTAATAACGCATAAATCGCAACATAACACGTAATTTCTTGCATATGGAAATGATTTCCAACTCTAACTACTTCAACACAATAATATATACCAAATAGTGTTTTGTGTTAAGTTTCATGCAAAACAAACCAAGTTTGAGCTACTTTATGCGCTAAAGTGCCAAAAACAATTAATAACGGATAAAATCGCAACTTAACACGTAATTTCTAGCATATGATTATGATATTTAATTCTAACCACTTCAACACAATAATAAATACCAAATAGTGTTGTGTGCCAAGTTTCGTGCAAAACAAAACAAGTTTGAGCTACTTTATGCCTAAAAGTGCCAAAAACGGTTAAAAACGCATAAAATCGACACATAACACGTAATTTCTTGCATATGGCTATGAATTTCATTTCTACCCACTTAAACACAATAAAATATACCAAATAGTGATGTGTGTCAAGTTTAGTTCAAAACAAACCAAGTTTGAGCTATTTTATGCGCAAAAGTGCCAAAAACGGTTAAAAACGCATACAATCGCAACATAACACGTAATTTCTTGCATATGGAAATGATTTTCAATTCTAACCACTTCAACACAATTATATATACCAAATAGTGTTTTGTGTCAAGTTTCATGCAAAACAAATCTAGTTTGAGCTACTTTATGCGCAAAAGTGTCAAAAACAATTAATAACGCATAAATCGCAACTTAACACGTAATTTCTAGCATATGACTATGATTTTCAATTCTAGCCACTTCAACACAATAATATATACCAAATAGTATTGTGTGCCAAGTTTCGCGTAAAACAAACTAAGTTTGAGCTAATTTTTGCGCAAAGTGCCTAAAACGCTTAGAAACACATAAAATCGCAACTTAACACGTAATTTCTAGCATGTGACTATGATTTTAAATTCTAACCAATTCAACACAATAATATATACCAAATAGTGTTGTGTGCCACATTTCGTGCAAAACAAACCAACTTTGAGATACTTTATGCGCAAAAGGGCCAAAAACGCTTAAAAACGCATAAAATCGCAACGTAACACGTAATTTCTAGCATATGATTATGATTTTTAATTCGAACCACTTCAACACAATAATATTTACCAAATAGTGTTGTGTGCCAAGTTTCGTGCAAAACAAACGAAGTTTGAGCTACTTTATGCCTAAAAGTGCCTAAAACGGTTAAAAACGCATAAAATCGCAACATAACACGTAATTTCTTGCATATGGCTATGAATTTCAATTCTACCCACTTAAACACAATAAAATATACCAAATAGTGATGTGTGTCAAGTTTCGTGCAAAACAAACCAAGTTTGAGCTATTTTATGCGCAAAAGTGCCAAAAACGGTTGAAAACGCATAAAATCGCAACATAACACGTAATTTCTTGCATATGGAAATGATTTTCAATTCTAACCACTTCAACACAATTATATATACCAAATAGTGTTTTGTGTCAAGTTTCATGCAAAACAAACCTAGTTTGAGCTACTTTATGCGCAAAAGTGCCAAAAACAATTAATAACGCATAAATCGCAACTTCACACGTACTTTCTGGCATATGACTATGATTTTCAATTCTAGCCACTTCAACACAATAATATATACCAAATAATATTGTGTGCCAAGTTTCGCGCAAAACAAACCTAGTTTGAGCTAATTTTTGCGCAAAGTGCCTAAAACGCTTAAAAACACATAAAATCGCAACTTAACACGTAATTTCTAGCATGTGACTATGATTTTAAATTCTAACCAATTCAACACAATAATATATACCAAATAGTGTTGTTTGCCACATTTCGTGCAAAACAAACCAACTTTGAGATCCTTTATGCGCAAAAGGGCCAAAAACGCTTAAAAACGCATAAAACCGCAACTTAACACGTAATTTCTAGCATATGATTATGATTTTTAATTCTAACCACTTCAACACAATAATATATACCAAATAGTGTTGTGTGCCATGTTTCGTGCAAAACAAACCAAGTTTGTGCTACTTTATGCGCAAAAGTGCCAAAAAGGTCACAAACGCATAAAATCGCAACATAACACGTAATTTCTTGCATATGGCAATGATTTTCAATTCTAACCACTTCAACACAATAATATATACCAAATAGTGATGTGTGTTAAGTTTCGTGCAAAACAAACCAAGTTTGAGGTACTTTATGCGCAAAAAGTTCCAAAAACGGTTAAAAAGGCATAAAATCGCAACATAACATGTAATTTCTTGCATATGGAAATGATTTTCAATTCTAACCACTTCAACACAATAATATATACCAAATAGTGTTTTGTGTCATGTTTCATGCAAAACAAACCTAGTTTGAGCTACTTTATGCGCAAAAGTGCCAAAAACAATTAATAACGCATAAAATCGCAACATAACACGTAATTTCTTGCATACAACTATGATTTTCAATTCTAACCACTTCAACACAATCACATATACCAAATAGTGTTGTGTGCCAAGTTTAATGCAAAACAAACCAAGTTTCAGCTACTTTATGCGCAAATGTGCTTAAAAGGTTTAAAAACGAATAAAATCGCAACATAATACTTAATTTCTAGCATATGACTACGATTTTCAATTCTAACCACTTCAACACAATAATATATACCAAATAGTGTTGTGTGCTAAGTTTCGTGCAAAACAAACCAAGTTTGAGCTACGTTATGCGCAAAAGTGCCAAAAACGGTTAAAAACGCACAAAATCGCAACATAACACGTAATTTCTTGCATATGGCTATGATTTTCAATTCTAACCACTTCAAAACAATAATATATATACCAAATAAGTTTGTGTGTCAAGATTCGTGCAAAACAAACCAAGTTTGAGCTACTTTAGGCGCAAAAGTGCCAAAAACGGTTAAAAACGCATAAAATCGCAACTTAACACGTAATTTCTAGCATATGACTATAATTTTAAATTCTAACCAATTCAACACAATAATATATACCAAATAGTGTTGTGTGCCACATTTCGTGCAAAACAAACCAACTTTGAGATACTTTATGCGCAAAAGGGCCAAAAACGCTTAAAAACGCATAAAACGGCAACTTAACACGTAATTTCTAGCATATGATTATGATTTTTAATTCTAACCACTTCAACACAATAATATATACCAAATAGTGTTGTGTGCCAAGTTTCGTGCAAAACAAACCAAGTTTGTGCTACTTTATGCGCACAAGTGCCAAAAACGGTTACAAACGCATAAAATCGCAACATAACACGTAATTTCTTGCATATGGCAATAATTTTCAATTCTAACCACTTACACACAATAATATATACCAAATAGTGATGTGTGTTAAGTTTCGTGCAAAACAAACCAAGTTTGAGGTACTTTATGCGCAAAAGTGCCAAAAACGGTTATAAAGGCATAATATCGCAACATAACACGTAATTTCTTGCATATGGAAGTGATTTTCAATTCTAACCACTTCAACACAATAATATATACCAAATAGTGTTTTGTGTCATGTTTCATGCAAAACAAACCTAGTTTGAGCTACTTTATGCGCAAAAGTGCCAAAAACAATTAATAACGCATAAAATCGCAACATAACACGTAATTTCTTGCATACAACTATGATTTTCAATTCTAACCACTTCAACACAATCACATATACCAAATAGTGTTGTGTGCTAAGTTTAATGCAAAACAAACCAAGTTTGAGCTACTTTATGCGCAAAAGTGCTTAAAAGGCATAAAAACGAATAAAAGCGCAACTTAATACTTAATTTCTAGCATATGACTAAGATTTTCAATTCTAACCACTTCAACACAATAATATATACCAAATAGTATTGTGTGCCAAGTTTAGCGCAAAACAAACCAAGTTTGAGCTAATTTGTGCGCAAAGTGCCTAAAATGCTTAAAAACACATAAAATCGCAACTTAACACGTAATTTCTAGCATGTGACTATGATTTTAAATTCTAATCAATTCAACACAATAATATATACCAAATATTTTTGTGTGTCACCTTTCGTGCAAAACAAACCAACTTTGAGATACTTTATGCGCAAACAGGGCCAAAAACGCTTAAAAACGCATAAAATCGCAACTTAACTCGTAATTTCTAGCATATGATTATGATTTTTAATTCTAACCACTTCAACACAATAATATATACCAAATAGTGTTGTGTGCCAAGTTTCGTGCAAAAAAAACGAAGTTTGAGCTACTTTATGCGCAAAAGTGCCAAAAACGGTTACAAACGCATAAAATCGCAACATAACACGTAATTTCTTGCATATGGCAATGATTTTCAATTCTAACCATTTCAACACAATAATATATACCAAATAGTGTTTTGTATTAAGTTTCATGCAAAACAAACCAAGTTTGAGCTACTTTATGCGCAAAAGTGCCAAAAACAATTAATAACGCATAAAATCGCAAGTTAACACGTAATTTCTAGCATATGATTATGATTTTTAATTCTAACCACTTCAACAAAATAATATATACCAAATAGTTTTGTGTGCCAAGTTTCGTGCAAAAAAAACCAAGTTTTAGCTACTTTATGCGCAAAAGTGCCAAAAACGGTTACAAATGCATAAAATCGCAACATAACACGTAATTTCTTGCATATGGAAATGATTTTCAATTCTAACCACTTCAACACAATAATATATACCAAATAGTGTTTTGTGTTAAGTTTCTTGCAAAACAAACTAAGTTTGAGCTACTTTATGCGCAAAAGTGCCAAATATAATTAATAACGCATAAAATCGCAACTTAACACGTAATTTCTAGCATATGATAATGATTTTTAATTCTAACCACTTCAACACAATAATATATACCAAATAGTGTTGTGCGCCAAGTTTCGTGCAAAACAAACCAAGTTTGAGCTACTTTATGCCTAAAAGTGCCAAAAACGGTTAAAAACGCATAAAATCGCAACATAACACGTAATTTCTTGCATATGGCTATCAATTTCAATTCTACCCACTTAAACACAATAAAATATACCAAATAGTGTTTTGTGTCAAGTTTCATGCAAAACAAACCTAGTTTGAGCTACTTTATGCGCAAAAGTGCCAAAAACAATTAATAACGCATAAATCGCTACTTAACACGTAATTTCTAGCATATGACTATGATTTTCAATTCTAGCTACTTCAACACAATAATATATACCAAATAGTATTGTGTGCTAAGTTTCGCGCAAAACAAACCAAGTTTGAGCTAATTTTTGCGCAAAATGCCTAAAACGCTTAAAAACACATAAAATCGCAACTTAACACGTAATTTCTAGCATGTGACTATGATTTTAAATTCTAACAAATTCAACACATTAATATATACCAAATAGTGTTGTGTTCTAAGTTTCGTGCAAAACAAACCAAGTTTGCTACTTTATGTGCAAAAGTGCCAAAAACGGTTAAAAACGCATAAAATCGCAACATAACACGTAATTTCTTCCATATGGCTAAGATTTTCAATTCTAACTACTTCAAAACAATAATATATACCAAATAGTGTTGTGTCTCAAGTTTCGTGCAAAACAAACCAAGTTTGTGCTACTCTATGCGCAAAAGTGCCAAAAACGTTTAAAAAACGCATAAAATCGCAACTTTACAGGTAATTTCTTCCATATGGTTATGATTTTCAATTCTAACCACCTCAACACAATAATATATACCAAATAGTATTGTGTGCCACGTTTCGTGCAAAAAAAACCAAGTTTGAGCTACTTTATGCGCAAAAGTGCCAAAAACGCATAAAATCGCAACTTAATACGTAATTTCTAGCATATGACTACGATTTTAAATTCTAACCACTTCAACACAATAATATATACCAAAATGTGTTGTGAGCTAAGTTTCATGCAAAACAAATCAAGTTTGAGCTACTTTATGCGCAAAAGTGCCTAAAACGCTTAAAAACGAATCAAAGCGCAACTTAATACTTAATTTCTAGCATATGACTAGGATTTTCAATTCTAACCACTTCAACACAATAATATATACCAAATAGTGTTGTGTGCTAAGTTTCGTGCAAAACAAACCAAGTTTGAGCTACTTTTATGCGCAAAAGTGCCAAAACGGTTAAAAACGCATAAAATCGCAACATAACACGTAATTTCTTGCATATGGCTATGATTTTCAATTCTAACCACTTCAAAACAATAATATATATACCAAATAAGTTTGTGTGTCAAGATTCGTGCAAAACAAACCAAGTTAGAGCTACTTTAGGCGCAAAAGTGCCGAAAACGGTTAAAAACGCATAAAATCGCAACTTAACACGTAATTTCTAGCATATGACTATAATTTTAAATTCTAACCAATTCAACACAATAATATATACCAAATAGTGTTGTGTGCCACATTTCGTGCAAAACAAACCAACTTTGAGATACTTTATGCGCAAAAGGGCCAAAAACGCTTAAAAACCCGCATAAAAACGGCAACTTAACACGTAATTTCTAGCATATGATTATGATTTTTAATTCTAACCACTTCAACACAATAATATATACCAAATAGTGTTGTGTGCCAAGTTTCGTGCAAAACAAACCAAGTTTGTGCTACTTTATGCGCAAAAGTGCCAAAAACGGTTACAAACGCTTAAAATCGCAACATAACACGTAATTTCTTGCATATGGCAATAATTTTCAATTCTAACCACTTCCACACAATAATATATACCAAATAGTGATGTGTGTTAAGTTTCGTGCAAAACAAACCAGTTTGAGGTACTTTATGCGCAAAAGTGCCAAAAACGGTTATAAAGGCATAATATCGCAACATAACACGTAATTTCTTGCATATGGAAGTGATTTTCAATTCTAACCACTTCAACACAATAATATATACCAAATAGTGTTTTGTGTCATGTTTCATGCAAAACAAACCTTGTTTGAGCTACTTTATGCGCAAAAGTGCCAAAAACAATTAATAACGCATAAAATCGCAACATAACACGTAATTTCTTGCATACAACTATGATTTTCAATTCTAACCACTTCAACACAATCACATATACCAAATAGTGTTGTGTGCTAAGTTTAATGCAAAACAAACCAAGTTTGAGCTAGTTTATGCGCAAAAGTGCTTAAAAGGCTTAAAAACGAATAAAAGCGCAACTTAATACTTAATTTCTAGCATATGACTAAGATTTTCAATTCTAACCACTTCAACACAATAATATATACCAAATAGTATTGTGTGCCAAGTTTAGCGCAAAACAAACCAAGTTTGAGCTAATTTGTGCGCAAAGTGCCTAAAATGCTTAAAAACACATAAAATCGCAACTTAACACGTAATTTCTAGCATGTGACTATGATTTTAAATTCTTATCAATTCAACACAATAATATATACCAAAAATTTTTGTGTGTCACTTTTCGTGCAAAACAAACCAACTTTGAGATACTTTATGCGCAAAAGGGCCAAAAACGCTTAAAAACGCATAAAATCGCAACTTAACACGTAATTTCTAGCATATGATTATGATTTTTAATTCTAACCACTTCAACACAATAATATATACCAAATAGCGTTGTGTGCCAAGTTTCGTGCAAAAAAAACCAAGTTTGAGCTACTTTATGCGCAAAAGTGCCAAAAACGTTTCAAACGCATAAAATCGCAACATAACACGTAATTTCATGCATATGGCAATGATTTTCAATTCTAACCATTTCAACACAATAATATATACCAAATAGTGTTTTGTATCAAGTTTCATGCAAAACAAACCAAGTTTGAGCTACTTTATGCGCAAAAGTGCCAAAAACAATTAATAACGCATAAAATCGCAACTTAACACGTAATTTCTAGCATATGATTATGATTTTTAATTCTAACCACTTCAACAAAATAATATATACCAAATAGTGTTGTGTGCCATGTTTCGTGCAAAAAAAACCAAGTTTTAGCTACTTTATGCGCAAAAGTGCCAAAAACGGTTACAAATGCATAAAATCGCAACATAACACGTAATTTCTTGCATATGGAAATGATTTTCAATTCTAACCACTTCAACACAATAATATATACCAAATAGTGTTTTGTGTTAAGTTTCTTGCAAAACAAACTAAGTTTGAGCTACTTTATGCGCAAAAGTGCCAAAAATAATTAATAACGCATAAAATCGCAACTTAACACGTAATTTCTAGCATATGATTATGATTTTTAATTCAAACCACTTCAACACAATAATATTTACCAAATAGTGTTGTGTGCCAAGTTTCGTGCAAAACAAACCAAGTTTGAGCTACTTTATGCCTAAAAGTGCCAAAAACGGTTAAAAACGCATAAAATCGCAACATAACACGTAATTTCTTGCATATGGCTATCAATTTCAATTCTACCCACTTAAACACAATAAAATATACCAAATAGTGTTTTGTGTCAAGTTTCATGCAAAACAAACCTAGTTTGAGCTACTTTATGCGCAAAAGTGCCAAAAACAATTAATAACGCATAAATCGCTACTTAACACGTAATTTCTAGCATATGACTATGATTTTCAATTCTAGCCACTTCAACACAATAATATATACCAAATAGTATTGTGTGCTAAGTTTCGCGCAAAACAAACCAAGTTTGAGCTAATTTTTGCGCAAAATGCCTAAAACGCTTAAAAACAAATAAAATCGCAACTTAACACGTAATTTCTAGCATGTGACTATGATTTTAAATTCTAACAAATTCAACACATTAATATATACCAAATAGTGTTGTGTGCCACATTTCGTGCAAAACAAACCAACTTTGAGATACTTTATGCGCAAAAGGGCCAAAAACGCTTAAAAACGCATAAAATCGCAACATAACACGTAATTTCTAGCATATGATTATGATTTTTAATTCTATCCACTTCAACACAATAATATATACCAAATAGTGTTGTGTGCCAAGTTTCGTGCAAATCAAACCAAGTTTGAGCTACTTTTTGCGCAAAAGTGCCAAAAACGGTTACAAACGAATAAAATCGCAACATAACACGTAATTTCTTTCATATGGCTATGATTTGCATTCTAACCACTTCAACACAATAATATATACCAAATAGTGACTTGTATCAAGTTTCGTGCAAAAAAATCCAAGTTTGAGCTACTTTATGCGCAAAAGTGCCAAAAACGGTTAAAAAGGCATAAAATCGCAACATAACACGTAATTTCTTGCATATGGAAATGATTTTAAATTCTAACCACTTCAACACAATAATATATACCAAATAGTGTTTTGTGTCATGTTCCATGCAAAACAAACCTAGTTTGAGCTACTTTATGCGCAAAAGTGCCAAAAACAATTAATAACGCATAAAATCGCAACTTAACAAGTAATTTCTAGCATATGACTATTATTTTAAATTCTAGCCACTTCAACACAATAATATATACCAAATAGTATTGTGTGCCAAGTTTCGCGCAAAACAAACCAAGTTTGAGCTAATTTGTGCGCAAAGTGCCTAAAACGCTTAAAAACACATAAAATCGCAACTTAACACGTAATTTCTAGCATGTGACTATGATTTTAAATTCTAACCAATTCAACACAATAATATATACCAAATAGTGCTGTGTGCCACATTTCATGCAACACAAACCAACTTTCAGATACTTTATGCGCAAAAGTGCCAAAAACGCTTAAAAACGCATAAAATCGCAACTTAACACGTAATTTCTAGCATATGAGTATGATTTTTAATTCTAACCACTTCAACACAATAATATTTACCAAATAGTGTTGTGTGCCAAGTTTCGTGCAAAACAAACCAAGTTTTGAGCTACTTTATGCCTAAAAGTGCCAAAAACGGTTAAAAACGCATAAAATCGCAACATAACACGTAATTTCTGGCATATGGCTATGATTTTCAATTCTAACCAATTCAACATAATAATATATACCAAATAGTGATGTGTGTCAAGTTTCGTGCAAAACGAACCAAGTGTGAGCTACTTTATGCGCAAAAGTGCCAAAAACGGTTAAAAACGCATAAAATCGCAACATAACACGTAATTTCTTGCATATGGAAATGAATTTCAATTCTAACCAGTTCAACACAATAATATATAACAAATAGTGTTTTGTGTTAAGTTTCTTGCAAAACAAACTAAGTTTGAGCTACTTTATGCGCAAAAGTGCCAAAAATAATTAATAACGCATAAATTCGCAACTTAACACGTAATTTCTAGCATATGATTATGATTTTTAATTCTAACCACTTCAATACAATAATATATACCAAATAGTGTTATGTGCCAAGTTTCGTGCAAAACAAACCAAGTTTGAGCTACTTTATGCCTAAAAGTGCCAAAAAACAGTTAAAAACGCATAAAATCGCGACATAACACGTAATTTCTTTCATATGGCTATGATTTGCAATTCTAACCACTTCAACACAATAATATATACCAAATAGTGACTTGTGTCATGTTTCGTGCAAAAAAAACCAAGTTTGAGCTACTTTATGCGCAAAAGTGCCAAAAAACGGTTAAAAAGGCATAAAATCGCAACATAACACGTAATTTCTTGCATATGGAAATGATTTTAAATTCTAACCACTTCAACACAATAATATATACCAAATAGTGTTTTGTGTCATGTTCCATGCAAAACAAACCTAGTTTGAGCTACTTTATGCGCAAAAGTGCCAAAAACAATTAATAACGCATAAAATCGCAACTTAACAAGTAATTTCTAGCATATGACTATTATTTTAAATTCTAGCCACTTCAACACAATAATATATACCAAGTAGTATTGTGTGCCAAGTTTCGCGCAAAACAAACCAAGTTTGAGCTAATTTGTGCGCAAAGTGCCTAAAACGCTTAAAAACACATAAAATCGCAACTTAACACGTAATTTCTAGCATGTGACTATGATTTTAAATTCTAACCAATTCAACACAATAATATATACCAAATAGTGCTGTGTGCCACATTTCGTGCAACACAAACCAACTTTCAGATACTTTATGCGCAAAAGTGCCAAAAACGCTTAAAAACGCATAAAATCGCAACTTAACACGTAATTTCTAGCATATGAGTATGATTTTTAATTCTAACCACTTCAACACAATAATATTTACCAAATAGTGTTGTGTGCCAAGTTTCGTGCAAAACAAACCAAGTTTTGAGCTACTTTATGCCTAAAAGTGCCAAAAACGGTTAAAAACGCATAAAATCGCAACATAACACGTAATTTCTGGCATATGGCTATGATTTTCAATTCTAACCACTTCAACATAATAATATATACCAAAGAGTGATGTGTGTCAAGTTTCGTGCAAAACGAACCAAGTGTGAGCTACTTTATGCGCAAAAGTGCCAAAAACGGTTAAAAACGCATAAAATCGCAACATAACACGTAATTTCTTGCATATGGAAATGAATTTCAATTCTAACCAGTTCAACACAATAATATATAACAAATAGTGTTTTGTGTTAAGTTTCTTGCAAAACAAACTAAGTTTGAGCTACTTTATGCGCAAAAGTGCCAAAAATAATTAATAACGCATAAATTCGCAACTTAACACGTAATTTCTAGCATATGATTATGATTTTTAATTCTAACCACTTCAACACAATAATATATACCAAATAGTGTTATGTGCCAAGTTTCGTGCAAAACAAACCAAGTTTGAGCTACTTTATGCCTAAAAGTGCCAAAAAACAGTTGAAAACGCATAAAATCGCGACATAACACGTAATTTCTTTCATATGGCTATGATTTGCAATTCTAACCACTTCAACACAATAATATATACCAAATAGTGACTTGTGTCATGTTTCGTGCAAAAAAAACCAAGTTTGAGCTACTTTATGCGCAAAAGTGCCAAAAACGGTTAAAAAGGCATAAAATCGCAACATAACACGTAATTTCTTGCATATGGATATGATTTTAAATTCTAACCACTTCAACACAATAATATATACCAAATAGTGTTTTGTGTCATGTTTCATGCAAAACAAACCTAGTTTGAGCTACTTTATGCGCAAAAGTGCCAAAAACAATTAATAAAGCATAAAATCGCAACTTAACACGTAATTTCTAGCATATGACTATTATTTTAAATTCTAGCCACTTCAAAACAATAATATATACCAAATAGTATTGTGTGCCAAGTTTCGCACAAAACAAACCAAGTTTGAGCTAATTTGTGCGCAAAGTGCCTAAAACGCTTAAAAACACATAAAATCGCAACTTAACAGGTAATTTCTAGCATGTGACTATGATTTTAAATTCTAACCAATTCAACACAATAATATATACCAAATAGTGCTGTGTGCCACATTTCGTGCAACACAAACCAACTTTCAGATACTTTATGCGCAAAAGTGCCAAAAACGCTTAAAAACGCATAAAATCGCAACTTAACACGTAATTTCTAGCATATGAGTATGATTTTTAATTCTAACCACTTCAACACAATAATATATACCAAATAGTGTTGTGTGCCAAGTTTCGTGCAAAACAAACCAAGTTTGAGCTACTTTATGCCTAAAAGTGCCAAAAACGGTTAAAAACGCATAAAATTGCAACATAACACGTAATTTCTGGCATATGGCTATGATTTTCAATTCTAACCACTTCAACATAATAATATATACCAAAGAGTGATGTGTGTCAAGTTTCGTGCAAAACGAACCAAGTGTGAGCTACTTTATGCGCAAAAGTGCCAAAAACGGTTAAAAACGCATAAAATCGCAACATAACACGTAATTTCTTGCATATGGAAATGAATTTCAATTCTAACCAGTTCAACACAATAATATGTACCAAATAGTGTTTTGTGTTAAGTTTCAAGCAAAACAAACCAAGTTTGAGCTACTTTATGCGCAAAAGTGCCAAAAACAATTAATAACGCATAAAATCGCAACTTAACACGTAATTTCTAGCATATGATTATGATTTTTTAATTCTAACCACTTCAACACAATAATATATACCAAATAGTGTTGTGTGCCAAGTTTCGTGCAAAACAAACCAAGTTTGAGCTACTTTATGCCTAAAAGTGCCAAAAAACGGTTTAAAAACGCATAAAATCGCAACATAACACGTAATTTCTTGCATATGGCTATAGAATTTCAATTCTACCCACTTAAACACAATAAAATATACCAAATAGTGATGTGTGTCAAGTTTCGTGCAAAACAAACCAAGTTTGAGCTATTTTATGCGCAAAAGTGCCAAAAACGGTTAAAAACGCATTAAATCGCAACATAACACGTAATTTCTTGCATATGGAAATGATTTTCGATTCTAACCTCTTCAACACAATTATATATACCAAATAGTGTTTTGTGTCAAGTTTCATGCAAAAAAAACCTAGTTTGAGCTACTTTATGCGCAAAAAGTGCCAAAAACAATTAATAACGCATAAATCGCTACTTAACACGTAATTTCTAGCATATGACTATGATTTTAAATTCTAGCCACTTCAACACAATAATATATACCAAATAGTATTGTGTGCCATGTTTCGCGCAAAACAAACCAAGTTTGAGCTAATTTTTGCGCAAAATGCGTAAAACGCTAAAAAACACATAAAATCGCAACTTAACACGTAATTTCTAGAATGTGACTATCATGTTAAATTCTAACCAATTCAACACAATAATATATACCAAATGGTGTTGTGTGCCACATTTCGTGCAAAACAAACCAACTTTGAGATACTTTATGCGGAAAAGGGCCAAAAACGCTTAAAAACGCATAAAATCGCAACTTAACACGTAATTTCTAGCATATGATTATGATTTTTAATTCTAACCACTTCAACACAATAATATATACCAAATAGTGTTGCGTGCCAAGTTTCGTGCAAAAAAACCAAGTTTGAGCTACTTTTTGCGCAAAAGTGCCAAAAACGGTTACAAACGAATAAAATCGCAACATAACACGTAATTTCTTACATATGGCAATGATTTTCAATTCTATCCACTTCAACACAATAATATATACCAAATAGTGTTTTGTGTTAAGTTTCATACAAAACAAACCAAGTTTGAGCTACATTATGCGCAAAAGTGCCAAAAACAATTACTAATGCATAAAATCGCAACTTAACACGTAATTTCTAGCATATGACTATGATTTTCAATTCTAACCACTTCAACACAATAATATATACCAAATAGTATTGTGTGCCAAGTTTCGCGCAAAACAAACCAAATTTGAGCTAATTTGTGCGCAAAGTGCCTAAAACGCTTAAAAATACATAAAATTGCAACTTAACACGTAATTTCTAGCATGTGACTATGATTTTAAATTCTAACCAATTCAACACAATAATATATACCAAATAGTGTTGTGTGCCACATTTCGTGCAAAACAAACCAACTTTGAGGTACTTTATGTGCAAAAGTGCCAAAAAACGCTTAAAAACGCATAAAATCGCAACTTAACACGCAATTTCTAGCATATGATTATGATTTTTAATTCTAACCACTTCAACACAATGATATATACCAAATAGTGTTGTGTGCCATGTTTCGTGCAAAACAAACCAAGTTTGAGCTACTTTATGCCTAAAAGTGCCAAAAACGGTTAAAAACGCATAAAATCGCGACATAACACGCAATTTCTTGCATATGGCTATGATTTTCAATTCTAAACACTTCAACACAAGAATATATACCAAATAGTGACTTGTGTTAAGTTTCGTGCAAAACAAACCAAGTTTGAGCTACTTTATGCGCAAAAGTGCCAAAAACGGTTAAAAAGGCATAAAATCGCAACATAGCACGTAATTTCTTGCATATGGAAATGATTTTCAATTCTAACCACTTCAACACAATAATATATACCAAATAGTGTTTTGCGTCATGTTTCATGCAAAACAAACCTAGTTTGAGCTACTTTAAGCGCAAAAGTGCCAAAAACAATTAATAACGCATAAAATCGCAACTTAACACGTAATTTCTAGCATATGAGTTTGATTTTTAATTCTAACCACTTCAACACAATAATATATACCAAATAGTGTTGTGTGCCAAGTTTCGTGCAAAACAAACCAAGTTTGAGCTACTTTATGCCTAAAAGTGCCAAAAACGGTTAAAAACGCATAAAATTGCAACATAACACGTAATTTCTGGCATATGGCTATGATTTTCAATTCTAACCACTTCAACATAATAATATATACCAAAGAGTGATGTGTGTCAAGTTTCGTGCAAAATGAACAAAGTGTGAGCTACTTTATGCGCAAAAGTGCCAAAAACGGTTAAAAACGCATAAAATCGCAACATAACACGTAATTTCTTGCATATGGAAATGAATTTCAATTCTAACCAGTTCAACACAATAATATATACCAAATAGTGTTTTGTGTTAAGTTTCATGCAAAACAAACCAAGTTTGAGCTACTTTATGCGCAAAAGTGCCAAATACAATTAATAACGCATAAAATCGCAACTTAACACGTAATTTCTAGCATATGATTATGATTTTTAATTCAAACCACTTCAACACAATAATATATACCAAATAGTGTTTTGTGTCATGTTTCATGCAAAACAAACCTAGTTTGAGCTACTTTATGCGCAAAAGTGCCAAAAACAATTAATAACGCATAAATTGCTACTTAACACGTAATTTCTAGCATATGACTATGATTTTAAATTCTAGCCACTTCAACACAATAATATATACCAAATAGTATTGTGTGCCAAGTTTCGCGCAAAACAAACCAAGTTTGAGCTAATTTTTGCGCAAAATGCGTAAAACGCTAAAAAACACATAAAATCGCAACATAACACGTAATTTCTAGAATGTGACTATCATGTTAAATTCTAACCAATTCAACACAATAATATATACCAAATGGTGTTGTGTGCCACATTTCGTGCAAAACAAACCAACTTTGAGATACTTTATGCGGAAAAGGGCCAAAAACGCTTAAAAAACGCATAAAATCGCAACTTAACACGTAATTTCTAGCATATGATTATGATTTTTAATTCTAACCATTTCAACACAATAATATATACCAAATAGTGTTGCGTGCCAAGTTTTGTGCAAAAAAAACCAAGTTTGAGCCACTTTTTGCGCAAAAGTGCCAAAAACGGTTACAAACGAATAAAATTGCAACATAACACGTAATTTCTTGCATATGGCAATGATTTTCAATTCTATCCACTTCAACACAATAATATATACCAAATAGTGTTTTGTGTTAAGTTTCATACAAAACAAACCAAGTTTGAGCTACGTTATGCGCAAAAGTGCCAAAAACAATTACTAACGCATAAAATCGCAACTTAACACGTAATTTCTAGCATATGACTATGATTTTCAATTCTAACCACTTCAACACAATAATATATACCAAATAGTATTGTGTGCCAAGTTTCGCGCAAAACAAACAAAATTTGAGCTAATTTGTGCGCAAAGTGCCTAAAACGCTTAATAATACATAAAATTGCAACTTAACACGTAATTTCTAGCATGTGACTATGATTTTAAATTCTAACCAATTCAACACAATAATATATACCAAATAGTGTTGTGTGCCACATTTCGTGCAAAACAAACCAACTTTGAGGTACTTTATGTGCAAAAGTGCCAAAAACGCTTAATAACGCATAAAATCGCAACTTAACACGCAATTTCTAGCATATGATTATGATTTTTAATTCTAACCACTTCAACACAATGATATATACCAAATAGTGTTGTGTGCCATGTTTCGTGCAAAACAAACCAAGTATGACCCACTTTATGCCTAAAAGTGCCAAAAACGGTTAAAAACGCATAAAATCGCGACATAACACGTAATTTCTTGCATATGGCTATGATTTTCAATTCTAACCACTTCAACACAATAATATATACCAAATAGTGACTTGTGTTAAGTTTCGTGCAAAACAAACCAAGTTTGAGCTACTTTATGCGCAAAAGTGCCAAAAACGGTTAAAAAGGCATAAAATCGCAACATAACACGTAATTTCTTGCATATGGAAATGATTTTCAATTCTAACCACTTCAACACAATAATATATACCAAATAGTGTTTTGCGTCATGTTTCATGCAAAACAAACCTAGTTTGAGCTACTTTAAGCGCAAAAGTGCCAAAAACAATTAATAACGCATAAAATCGCAACTTAACACGTAATTTCTAGCATATGACTATTATTTTAAATTCTAGCCACTTCAACACAATAATATATACCAAATAGTATTGTGTGCCAAGTTTCGCGCAAAACAAACCAAGTTTGAGCTAATTTGTGCGCAAAGTGCCTAAAACGCTTAAAAACACATAAAATCGCAACTTAACACGTAATTTCTAGCATGTGACTATGATTTTAAATTCTAACCAATTCAACACAATAATATATACCAAATAGTGCTGTGTGCCACATTTCGTGCAAAATAAACCAACTTTCAGATACTTTATGCGCAAAAGTGCCAAAAACGCTTAAAAACGCATAAAATCGCAACTTAACACGTAATTTCTAGCATATGAGTATGATTTTTAATTCTAACCACTTCAACACAATAATATATACCAAATAGTGTTGTGTGCCAAATTTCGTGCAATACAAACCAAGTTTGAGCTACTTTATACCTAAAAGTGACAAAAACGGTTAAAAACGCATAAAATTGCAACATAACACGTAATTTCTGGCATATGGATATGATTTTCAATTCTAACCATTTCAACATAATAATATATACCAAATAGTGATGTGTGTCAAGTTTCGTGCAAAACGAACCAAGTGTGAGCTATTTTATGCGCAAAAGTGCCAAAAAACGGTTAAAAACGCATAAAATCGCAACATAACACGTAATTTCTTGCATATGGAAATAAATTTCAATTCTAACCAGTTCAACACAATATTATACACCAAATAGTGTTTTGTGTTAAGTTTCTTGCAAAACAAACTAAGTTTGAGCTACTTTATGCGCAAAAATGCCAAAAACAATTAATAACGCATAAAATCGCAACTTAACACGTAATTTCTAGCATATGATTATGATTTTTAATTCTAACCACTTCAACACAATAATATATACCAAATAGTGTTATGTGCCAAGTTTCGTGCAAAACAAACCAAGTTTGAGCAACTTTATGCCTAAAAGTGCCAAAAACGGTTAAAAACGCATAAAATCGCAACATAACACGTAATTTCTTGCATATGGCTATCAATTTCAATTCTACCCACTTAAACACAATAAAATATACCAAATAGTGTTTTGTGTCAAGTTTCATGCAAAACAAACCAAGTTTGAGCTACTTTATGCGCAAAAGTGCCAAAAATAATTAATAAAGCATAAAATCGCAACTTAACACGTAATTTTTAGCATATGAGTATGATTTTTAATTCTAACCACTTCAACACAATAATATATACCAAATAGTGTTGTGTGCCAAGTTTCGTGCAATACAAACCAAGTTTGAGCTACTTTATACCTAAAAGTGCCAAAAACGGTTAAAAACGCATAAAATTGCAACATAACACGTAATTTCTGGCATATGGATATGATTTTCAATTCTAACCACTTCAACATAATAATATATACCAAATAGTGATGTGCGTCAAGTTTCGTGCAAAACGAACCAAGTATGAGCTACTTTATGCGCAAAAGTGCCAAAAACGGTTAAAAACGCATAAAATCGCAACATAACACGTAATTTCTTGCATATGGAAATAAATTTCAATTCTAACCAGTTCAACACAATAATATACACCAAATAGTTTTTTGTGTTAAGTTTCTTGCAAAACAAACTAAGTTTGAGCTACTTTATGCGCAAAAGTGCCAAAAATAATTAAGAACGCATAAAATCGCAACTTAACACGTAATTTCTAGCATATGATTATGATTTTTAATTCTAACCACTTCAACACAATAATATATACCAAATAGTGTTATGTGCCAAGTTTCGTGCAAAACAAACCAAGTTTGAGCTACTTTATGCCTAAAAGTGCCAAAAACGTTTAAAAACGCATAAAATCGCAACATAACACGTAATTCTTGCATATGGCTATCAATTTCAATTCTACCCACTTAAACACAATAAAATATACCAAATAGTGTTTTGTGTCAAGTTTCATGCAAAACAAACCTAGTTTGAGCTACTTTATGCGCAAAAGTGCCAAAAACAATTAATAACGCATAAATCGCTACTTAACACGTAATTTCTAGCATATGACTATGATTTTCAATTCTAGCCACTTCAACACAATAATATATACCAAATAGTATTGTGTGCCAAGTTTCGCGCAAAACAAACCAAGTTTGAGCTAATTTTTGCGCAAAATGCCTAAAACGCTTAAAAACACATAAAATCGCAACTTAACACTTAATTTCTAGCATGTGACTATGATTTTAAATTCTAACCAATTCAACACATTAATATATACCAAATAGTGTTGTGTGCCACATTTCGTGCAAAACAAACCAACTTTGATATACTTTATGCGCAAAAGGGCCAAAAACGCTTAAAAAACGCATAAAATCGCAACATAACACGTAATTTCTAGCATATGATTATGATTTTTAATTCTAACCACTTCAACACAATAATATATACCAAATAGTGTTGTGTGCCAAGTTTCGTGCAAAACAAACCAAGTTTGAGCTACTTTTTGCGCAAAAGTGCCAAAAACGGTTACAAACGAATAAAATCGCAACATAACACGTAATTTCTTGCATATGGCAATGATTTTCAATTCTAACCACTTGAACACAATAATGTATACCAAATAGTGTTTTGTGTTAAGTTTCATGCAAAACAAACCAAGTTTGAGCTACTTTATGCGCAAAAGTGCCAAATACAATTAATAACGCATAAAATCGCAACTTAACACGTAATTTCTAGCATGATTTTCAATTCTAATCACTTCAACACAATGATATATACCAAATAGTATTGTGTGCCAAGTTTTCGCGCAAAACAAACCAAGTTTGAGCTATTTTGTGCGCAAAGTGCCTAAAACGCTTAAAAACACATAAAATCGCAACTTAACACGTAATTTCTAGCATGTGACTATGATTTTAAATTCTAACCAATTCAACACATTAATATATACCAAATAGTGTTGTGTGCCACATTTCGTGCAAAACAAACCAACTTTGAGGTACTTTATGTGCAAAAGTGCCAAAAACACTTAAAAACGCATAAAATCGCAACTTAACACGTAATTTCTAGCATATGATTATGATTTTTAATTCTAACCACTTCAACACAATGATATATACCAAATAGTGTTATGTGCCATGTTTCGTGCAAAACAACCAAGTTTGAGCTACTTTATGCCTAAAAGTGCCAAAAACGGATAAAAACGCATAAAATCGCGACATAACACGTAATTTCTTGCATATGGCTATGATTTTCAATTGTAACCACTTCAACACAATAATATATACCAAATAGTGACTTGTGTTAAGTTTCGTGCAAAACAAACCAAGTTTGAGCTACTTTATGCGCAAAAGTGCCAAAAAACGGTTAAAAAGGCATAAAATCGCAACATAACACGTAATTTCTTGCATATGGAAATGATTTTAAATTCTAACCACTTCAACACAATAATATATACCAAATAGTGTTTTGCGTCATGTTTCATGCAAAACAAACCTAGTTTGAGCTACTTTATGCGCAAAAGTGCCAAAAACAATTAATAACGCATAAAATCGCAACTTAACACGTAATTTCTAGCATATGACTGTTATTTTAAATTCTAACCACTTCAACACAATAATATATACCAAATAGTATTGTGTGCCAAGTTTCGCGCAAAACAAACCAAGTTTGAGCTAATTTGTGCGCAAAGTGCCTAAAACGCTTAAAAACACATAAAATCGCAACTTAACAGGTAATTTCTAGCATGTGACTATGATTTTAAATTCTAAACCAATTCAACACAATAATATATACCAAATAGTGCTGTGTGCCACATTTCGTGCAACACAAACCAACTTTCAGATACTTTATGCGCAAAAGTGCCAAAAACGCTTAAAAACGCATAAAATCGCAACTTAACACGTAATTTCTAGCATATGAGTATGATTTTTAATTCTAACCACTTCAACACAATAATATATACCAAATAGTGTTGGTGTGCCAAGTTTCGTGCAAAACAAACCAAGTTTGAGCTACTTTATGCCTAAAAGTGCCAAAAACGGTTAAAAACGCATAAAATCGCAACATAACACGTAATTTCTGGCATATGGCTATGATTTCAATTCTAACCACTTCAACATAATAATATATACCAAATAGTGATGTGTGTCAAGTTTCGGTGCAAACGAACCAAGGTGTGAGCTACTTTATGCGCAAAAGTGCCAAAAAACGGTTACAAACGCATAAAATCGCAACATAACACGTAATTTCTTGCATATGGAAATGAATTTCAATTCTAACCAGTTCAAGACAATTATATATACCAAATAGTGTTTTGTGTTAAGTTTCATGCAAAACAAACCAAGTTTGAGCTATGTTATGCGCAAAAGTGCCAAAAACAATTACTAACGCATAAAATCGCAACTTAACACGTAATTTTTAGCATATGACTATCATTTCAATTCTAACCACTTTAACACAATAATATATACCAAATAGTATTGTGTGCCAAGTTTCGCACAAAACAAACCAAATTTGAGCTAATTTGTGAGCAAAGTGCCTAAAACGCTTAAAAATACATAAAATCGCAACTTAACACGTAATTTCTAGCATGTGACTATGATTTTAAATTCTAACCAATTCAACACAATAAATATATACCAAATATTGTTGTGTGCCACATTTCGTGCAAAACAAACCAACTTTGAGGTACTTTATGTGCAAAAGTGCCAAAAACGCTTAAAAACGCATAAAATCGCAAACTTAACACGCAATTTCTAGCATATGATTATGATTTTTAATTCTAACCACTTCAACACAATGATATATACCAAATAGTGTTGTGTGCCATGTTTCGTGCAAAACAAACCAAGTTTGAGCTACTTTATGCCTAAAAGTGCCAAAAACAGATAAAAACGCATAAAATCGCGACATAACACGTAATTTCTTGCATATGGTTATGATTTTCAATTCTAACCACTTCAACACAATAATATATACCAAATAGTGACTTGTGTTAAGTTTCGTGCAAAACAAACCAAGTTTGAGCTGCTTTATGCGCAAAAGTGCAAAAAACGGTTAAAAACGCATAAAATCGCAACATAACACGTAATTTCTTGCATATGGAAATGATTTTCAATTCTAAGCACTTCAACACAATAATATATACCAAATAGTGTTTTGCGTCATGTTTCATGCAAAACAAACCTAGTTTGAGCTACTTTAAGCGTAAAAGTGCCAAAAACAATTAATAACGCATAAAATCGCAACTTAACACGTAATTTCTAGCATATGACTATTATTTTAAATTCTAGCCACTTCAACACAATAATATATACCAAATAGTATTGTGTGCCAAGGTTTCGCGCAAAAAAAACCAAGTTTGAGCTAATTTGTGCGCAAAGTGCCTAAAACGCTTAAAAAACACATAAAATCGCAACTTAACACGTAATTTCTAGCATGTGACTATGATTTTAAATTCTAACCAATTCAACACAATAATATATACCAAATAGTGCTGTGTGCCACATTTCTTGCAAAATAAACCAACTTTCAGATACTTTATGCGCAAAAGTGCCAAAAACGCTTAAAAACGCATAAAATCGCAACTTAACACGTAATTTCTAGCATATGAGTATGATTTTTAATTCTAACCACTTCAACACAATAATATATACCAAATAGTGTTGTGTGCCAAGTTTCGTGCAAAACAAACCAAGTTTGAGCTACTTTTTGCGCAAAAGTGCCAAAAACGGTTACAAACGAATAAAATCGCAACATAACACGTAATTTCTGGCATATGGATATGATTTTCAATTCTAACCACTTGAACACAATAATGTATACCAAATAGTGTTTTGTGTTAAGTTTCATGCAAAACAAACCAAGTTTGAGCTACTTTATGCGCAAAAGTGCCAAATACAATTAATAACGCATAAAATCGCAACTTAACACGTAATTTCTAGCATATAACTATGATTTTCAATTCTAATCACTTCAACACAATAATATATACCAAATAGTATTGTGTGCCAAGTTTCGCGCAAAACAAACCAAGTTTGAGCTAATTTGTGCGCAAAGTGCCTAAAACGCTTAAAAATACATAAAATCGCAACTTAACACGTAATTTCTAGCATGTGACTATGATTTTAAATTCTAACCAATTCAACACAGTAATATATACCACATAGTGTTGTGTGCCACACTTCGTGCAAAACAAACCAACTTTGAGGTACTTTATGTGCAAAAGTGCCAAAAACGCTTAAAAACGCATAAAATCGCAACTTAACACGTAATTTCTAGCATATGATTATGATTTTTAATTCTAACCACTTCAACGCAATGATATATACCAAATAGTGTTGTGTGCCATGTTTCGTGGCAAAACAAACCAAGTTTGAGTTTACTTTATGCCTAAAAGTGCCAAAAAACAGTTAAAAACGCATAAAATCGCGACATAACACGTAATTTCCTTCATATGGCTATGATTTGCAATTCTAACCACTTCAACACAATAATATATACCAAATAGTGACTTGTGTCAAGTTTCGTGCAAAAAAAAACCAAGTTTGAGCTACTTTATGCGCAAAAGTGCCAAAAACGGTTAAAAAGGCATAAAATCGCAACATAACACGTAATTTCTTGCATATGGAAATGATTTTAAATTCTAACCACTTCAACACAATAATATATACCAAATAGTGTTTTGTGTCATGTTTCATGCAAAACAAACCTAGTTTGAGCTACTTTATGCGCAAAAGTGCCAAAAACAATTAATAACGCATAAAATCGCAACTTAACACGTAATTTCTAGCATATGACTATTATTTTAAATTCTAGCCACTTCAACACAATAATATATACCAAATAGTATTGTGTGCCAAGTTTCGCGCAAAAAAAACCAAGTTTGAGCTAATTTGTGCGCAAAGTGCCTAAAACGCTTAAAAACACATAAAATCGCAACTTAACACGTAATTTCTAGCATGTGACTATGATTTTAAATTCTAACCAATTCAACACAATAATATATACCAAATAGTGCTGTGTGCCACATTTCGTGCAACACAAACCAACTTTCAGATACTTTATGCGCAAAAGTGCCAAAAACGCTTAAAAACGCATAAAATCGCAACTTAACACGTAATTTCTAGCATATGAGTATGATTTTTAATTCTAACCACTTCAACACAATAATATATACCAAATAGTGTTGTGTGCCAAGTTTCGTGCAAAACAAACCAAGTTTGAGCTACTTTATGCCTAAAAGTGCCAAAAACGGTTAAAAACGCATAAAATCGCAACATAACACGTAATTTCTGGCATATGGCTATGATTTTCAATTCTAACCACTTCAACATAATAATATATACCAAATAGTGATGTGTGTCAAGTGTCGTGCAAAACGAACCAAGTGTGAGCTACTTTATGCGCAAAAGTGCCAAAAACGGTTAAAAACGCATAAAATCGCAACATAACACGTAATTTCTTGCATATGGAAATGAATTTCAATTCTAACCAGTTCAACACAATAATATATACCAAATAGTGTTTTGTTTTAAGTTTCATGCAAAACAAACCACGTTTGAGCTACTTTATGCGCAAAAGTGCCAAAAACAATTAATAACGCATAAAATCGCAACGTAACACGTAATTTCTAGCATATGATTATGATTTTTAATTCTAACCACTTCAACACAATAATATATACCAAATAGTGTTGTGTGCCAAGTTTCGTGCAAAACAAACCAAGTTTGAGCTACTTTATGCCTAAAAGTGCCAAAAATGGTTAAAAACGCATAAAATCGCAACATAACACGTAATTTCTTGCATATGGCTATAGAATTTCAATTCTACCCACTTAAACACAATAAAATATACCAAATAGTGATGTGTGTCAAGTTTCCTGCAAAACAAACCAAGTTTGAGCTATTTTATGCGCAAAAGTGCCAAAAACGGTTAAAAACGCATAAAATCGCAACATAACACGTAATTTCTTGCATATGGAAATGATTTTCGATTCTAAACTCTTCAACACAATTATATATACAAAATAGTGTTTTGTGTCAAGTTTCATGCAAAAAAAACCTAGTTTGAGCTACTTTATGCGCAAAAGTGCCAAAAACAATTAATAACGCATAAATCGCTACTTAACACGTAATTTCTAGCATATGACTATGATTTTCAATTCTAGCCACTTCAACACAATAATATATACCAAATAGTAATGTGTGCGAAGTTTCGCGCAAAACAAACCAAGTTTGAGCTAATTTTTGCGCAAAATGCGTAAAACGCTAAAAAACACATAAAATCGCAACATAACACGTAATTTCTAGAATGTGACTATCATGTTAAATTCTAACCAATTCAACACAATAATATATACCAAATGGTGTTGTGTGCCACATTTCGTGCAAAACAAACCAACTTTGAGATACTTTATGCGGAAAAGGGCCAAAAACGCTTAAAAACGCATAAAATCGCAACTTAACACGTAATTTCTAGCATATGATTATGATTTTTAATTCTAACCACTTCAACACAATAATATATACCAAATAGTGTTGTGTGCCAAGTTTCGTGCAAAACAAACCAAGTTTGAGCTACTTTATGCCTAAAAGTGCCAAAAACGGTTAAAAACGCATAAAATCGCAACATAACACGTAATTTCTTGCATATGGCTATAGAATTTCAATTCTACCCACTTAAACACAATAAAATATACCAAATAGTGATGTGTGTCAAGTTTCGTGCAAAACAAACCAAGTTTGAGCTATTTTAAGCGCAAAAGTGCCAAAAACGGTTAAAAACGCATAAAATCGCAACATAACACGTAATTTCTTGCATATGGAAATGATTTTCGATTCTAACCTCTTCAACACAATTATATATACCAAATAGTGTTGTGTGTCAAGTTTCATGCAAAAAAAACCTAGTTTGAGCTACTTTATGCGCAAAAAGTGCCAAAAACAATTAATAACGCATAAATCGCTACTTAACACGTAATTTCTAGCATATGACTATGATTTTAAATTCTAGCCACTTCAACACAATAATATATACCAAATAGTATTGTGTGCCATGTTTCGCGCAAAACAAACCAAGTTTGAGCTAATTTTTGCGCAATATGCGTAACACGCTAAAAAACACATAAAATCGCAACTTAACACGTAATTTCTAGAATGTGACTATCATGTTAAATTCTAACCAATTCAACACAATAATATATACCAAATGGTGTTGTGTGCCACATTTCGTGCAAAACAAACCAACTTTGAGATACTTTATGCGGAAAAGGGCCAAAAACGCTTAAAAACGCATAAAATCGCAACTTAACACGTAATTTCTAGCATATGAATATGATTTTTAATTCTAACCACTTCAACACAATAATATATACCAAATAGTGTTGCGTGCCAAGTTTCGTGCAAAAAAACCAAGTTTGAGCTACTTTTTGCGCAAAAGTGCCAAAAACGGTTAAAAACGCATAAAATCGCAACATAACACGTAATTTCTTGCATATGGAAATGATTTTCGATTCTAACCTCTTCAACACAATTATATATACCAAATAGTGTTTTGTGTCAAGTTTCATGCAAAAAAAACCTAGTTTGAGCTACTTTATGCGCAAAAGTACCAAAAACAATTAATAACGCATAAATTGCTACTTAACACGTAATTTCTAGCATATGACTATGATTTTCAATTCTAGCCACTTCAACACAATAATATATACCAAATAGTATTGTGTGCCAAGTTTCGCGCAAAACAAACCAAGTTTGAGCTAGTTTTTGCACAAAATGCGTAAAACGCTAAAAAACACATAAAATCGCAACTTAACACGTAATTTCTAGCATGTGACTATCATTTTAAATTCTAACCAATTCAACACAATAATATATACCAAATGGTGTTGTGTGCCACATTTCGTGCAAAACAAACCAACTTTGAGATACTTTATGCGGAAAAAGGCCAAAAACGCTTAAAAACGCATAAAATCGCAAGTTAACACGTAATTTCTAGCATATGATTATGATTTTTAATTCTAACCACTTCAACACAATAATATATACCAAATACTATTGTGTGCCAAGTTTCGCGCAAAACAAACCAAGTTTGAGATAATTTTTGCGCAAAATGCCTAAAACGCTTAAAAACACATAAAATCGCAACTTAACACTTAATTTCTAGCATGTGACTATGATTTTAAATTCTAACCAATTCAACACATTAATATATACCAAATAGTGTTGTGTGCCACATTTCGTGCAAAACAAACCAACTTTGAGATACTTTATGCGCAAAAGGGCCAAAAACGCTTAAAAAACGCATAAAATCGCAACATAACACGTAATTTCTAGCATATGATTATGATTTTTAATTCTAACCACTTCAACACAATAATATATACCAAATAGTGTTGTGTGCCCAGTTTCGTGCAAAACAAACCAAGTTTGAGCTACTTTTTGCGCAAAAGTGCCAGAAACGGTTACAAACGAATAAAATCGCAACATAACACGTAATTTCTTGCATATGGCAATGATTTTCAATTCTAACCACTTGAACACAATAATGTATACCAAATAGTGTTTTGTGTTAAGTTTCATGCAAAACAAACCAAGTTTGAGCTACTTTATGCGCAAAAGTGCCAAATACAATTAATAACGCATAAAATCGCAACTTAACACGTAATTTCTAGCATATAACTATGATTTTCAATTCTAATCACTTCAACACAATAATATATACCAAATAGTATTGTGTGCCAAGTTTCGCGCAAAACAAACCAAGTTTGAGCTAATTTGTGCGCAAAGTGCCTAAAACGCTTAAAAACACATAAAATCGCAACTTAGCACGTAATTTCTAGCATGTGACTATGATGTTAAATTCTAACCAATTCAACACAGTAATATATACCAAATAGTGTTGTGTGCCACATTTCGTGCAAAACAAACCAACTTTGAGGTACTTTATGTGCAAAAGTGCCAAAAACGCTTAAAAACGCATAAAATCGCAACTTAACACGTAATTTCTAGCATATGATTATGATTTTTAATTCTAACCACTTCAACACAATGATATATACCAAATAGTGTTGTGTGCCATGTTTCGTGCAAAACAAACCAAGTTTGAGCTACTTTATGCCTAAAAGTGCCAAAAAACAGTTAAAAACGCATAAAATCGCGACATAACACGTAATTTCTTTCATATGGCTATGATTTGCAATTCTAACCACTTCAACACAATAATATATACCAAATAGTGACTTGTGTCAAGTTTCGTGCAAAAAAAACCAAGTTTGAGCTACTTTATGCGCAAAAGTGCCAAAAAACGGTTAAAAAGGCATAAAATCGCAACATAACACGTAATTTCTTGCATATGGCAATGATTTTCAATTCTAACCACTTCAACACAATAATATATACCAAATAGTGTTTTGTGTTATGTTTCATGCAAAACAAACCTAGTTTGAGCTACTTTATGCGCAAAAGTGCCAAAAACAATTAATAACGCATAAAATCGCAACTTAACACGTAATTTCAAGCATATGACTATTATTTTAAATTCTAGCCACTTCAACACAATAATATATACCAAATAGTATTGTGTGCCAAGTTTCGTGCAAAACAAACCAAGTTTGAGCTAATTCGTGCGCAAAGTGCCTAAAACGCTTAAAAACACATAAAATCGCAACTTAACACGTAATTTCTAGCATGTGACTATGATTTGAAATTCTAACCAATTAAACACAATAATATATACCAAATAGTGCTGTGTGCCACATTTCGTGCAACACAAACCAACTTTCAGATACTTTATGCGCAAAAGTGCCAAAAACGCTTAAAAACGCATAAAATCGCAACTTAACACGTAATTTCTAGCATATGAGTATGATTTTTAATTCTAACCACTTCAACACAATAATATATACCAAATAGTGTTGTGTGCCAAGTTTCGTGCAAAAAAAAACCAAGTTTGAGCTACTTTATGCCTAAAAGTGCCAAAAACGGTTAAAAACGCATAAAATCGCAACATAACACGTAATTTCTGGCATATGGCTATGATTTTCAATTCTAACCACTTCAACATAATAATATATACCAAATAGTAATGTGTGTCAAGTTTCGTGCAAAACGAACCAAGTGTGAGCTACTTTATGCGCAAAAGTGCCAAAAACGGTTAAAAACGCATAAAATCGCAACATAACACGTAATTTCTTGCATATGGAAATGAATTTCAATTCTGAACAGTTCAACACAATAATATATACCAAATAGTGTTTTGTGTTAAGTTTCATGCAAAACAAACCAAGTTTGAGCTACTTTATGCGCAAAAGTGCCAAAAACAATTAATAACGCATAAAATCGCAACTTAACACGTAATTTCTAGCATATGATTATGATTTTTAATTCTAACCACTTCAACACAGTAATATATACCAAATAGTGTTGTGTGCGAAGTTTCGTGCAAAACAAACCAAATTTGAGCTACTTTATGCCTAAAAGTGCCAAAAACGGTTTAAAAACGCATAAAATCGCAACATAACACGTAATTTCTTGCATATGGCTATAGAATTTCAATTCTACCCACTTAAACACAATAAAATATACCAAATAGTGATGTGTGTCAAGTTTCCTGCAAAACAAACCAAGTTTGAGCTATTTTATGCGCAAAAGTGCCAAAAAACGGTTAAAAACGCATAAAATCGCAACATAACACGTAATTTCTTGCATATGGAAATGATTTTCGATTCTAACCTCTTCAACACAATTATATATACCAAATAGTGTTTTGTGTCAAGTTTCATGCAAAAAAAACCTAGTTTGAGCTACTTTATGCGCAAAAGTGCCAAAAACAATTAATAACGCATAAATTGCTACTTAACACGTAATTTCTAGCATATGACTATGATTTTCAATTCTAGCCACTTCAACACAATAATATATACCAAATAGTATTGTGTGCGAAGTTTCGCGCAAAACAAACCAAGTTTGAGCTAATTTTTGCGCAAAATGCGTAAAACGCTAAAAAACACATAAAATCGCAACATAACACGTAATTTCTAGAATGTGACTATCATGTTAAATACTAACCAATTCAACACAATAATATATACCAAATGGTGTTGTGTGCCACATTTCGTGCAAAACAAACCAACTTTGAGATACTTTATGCGGAAAAGGGCCAAAAACGCTTAAAAACGCATAAAATCGCAACTTAACACGTAATTTCTAGCATATGATTATGATTTTTAATTCTAACCACTTCAACACAATAATATATACCAAATAGTGTTGTGTGCCAAGTTTCGTGCAAAACAAACCAAGTTTGAGCTACTTTATGCCTAAAAGTGCCAAAAACGGTTAAAAACGCATAAAATCGCAACATAACACGTAATTTCTTGCATATGGCTATAGAATTTCAATTCTACCCACTTAAACACAATAAAATATACCAAATAGTGATGTGTGTCAAGTTTCGTGCAAAACAAACCAAGTTTGAGCTATTTTATGCGCAAAAGTGCCAAAAACGGTTAAAAACGCATAAAATCGCAACATAACACGTAATTTCTTGCATATGGAAATGATTTTCGATTCTAACCTCTTCAACACAATTATATATACCAAATAGTGTTTTGTGTCAAGTTTCATGCAAAAAAAAACCTAGTTTGAGCTACTTTATGCGCAAAAAGTGCCAAAAACAATTAATAACGCATAAATCGCTACTTAACACGTAATTTCTAGCATATGACTATGATTTTAAATTCTAGCCACTTCAACACAATAATATATACCAAATAGTATTGTGTGCCATGTTTCGCGCAAAACAAACCAAGTTTGAGCTAATTTTTGCGCAATATGCGTAACACGCTAAAAAACACATAAAATCGCAACTTAACACGTAATTTCTAGAATGTGACTATCATGTTAAATTCTAACCAATTCAACACAATAATATATACCAAATGGTGTTGTGTGCCACATTTCGTGCAAAACAAACCAACTTTGAGATACTTTATGCGGAAAAGGGCCAAAAACGCTTAAAAACGCATAAAATCGCAACTTAACACGTAATTTCTAGCATATGAATATGATTTTTAATTCTAACCACTTCAACACAATAATATATACCAAATAGTGTTGCGTGCCAAGTTTCGTGCAAAAAAACCAAGTTTGAGCTACTTTTTGCGCAAAAGTGCCAAAAACGGTTACAAACGAATAAAATCGCAACATAACACGTAATTTCTTACATATGGCAATGATTTTCAATTCTATCCACTTCAACACAATAATATATACCAAATAGTGTTTTGTGTTAAGTTTCATACAAAACAAACCAAGTTTGAGCTACTTTATGCGCATAAAATCGCATAAAATCGCAACTTAACATGTAATTTCTAGCATATAACTATGATTTTCAATTCTAATCACTTCAACACAATAATATATACCAAATAGTATTGTGTGCCAAGTTTCGCGCAAAACAAACCAAATTTGAGCTAATTTGTGCGCAAAGTGCCTAAAACGCTTAAAAATACATAAAATTGCAACTTAACACGTAATTTCTAGCATGTGACTATGATTTTAAATTCTAACCAATTCAACACAATAATATATACCAAATAGTGTTGTGTGCCACATTTCGTGCAAAACAAACCAACTTTGAGGTACTTTATGTGCAAAAGTGCCAAAAACGCTTAAAAACGCATAAAATCGCAACTTAACACGCAATTTCTAGCATATGATTATGATTTTTAATTCTAACCACTTCAACACAATGATATATACCAAATAGTGTTGTGTGCCATGTTTCGTGCAAAACAAACCAAGTTTGAGCTACTTTATGCCTAAAAGTGCCAAAAACGGATAAAAACGCATAAAATCGCGACATAACACGTAATTTCTTGCATATGGCTATGATTTTCAATTCTAACCACTTCAACACAATAATATATACCAAATAGTGACTTGTGTTAAGTTTCGTGCAAAACAAACCAAGTTTGAGCTACTTTATGCGCAAAAGTGCCAAAAACGGTTAAAAACGCATAAAATCGCAACATAACACGTAATTTCTTGCATATGGAAATGATTTTCAATTCTAACCACTTCAACACAATAATATATACCAAATAGTGTTTTGCGTCATGTTTCATGCAAAACAAACCTAGTTTGAGCTACTTTAAGCGCAAAAGTGCCAAAAACAATTAATAACGCATAAAATCGCAACTTAACACGTAATTTCTAGCATATGACTATTATTTTAAATTCTAGCCACTTCAACACAATAATATATACCAAATAGTATTGTGTGCCAAGTTTCGCGCAAAACAAACCAAGTTTGAGCTAATTTGTGCGCAAAGTGCCTAAAACGCTTAAAAACACATAAAATCGCAACTTAACACGTAATTTCTAGCATGTGACTATGATTTTAAATTCTAACCAATTCAACACAATAATATATACCAAATAGTGCTGTGTGCCACATTTCGTGCAAAATAAACCAACTTTCAGATACTTTATGCGCAAAAGTGCCAAAAACGCTTAAAAACGCATAAAATCGCAACTTAACACGTAATTTCTAGCATATGAGTATGATTTTTAATTCTAACCACTTCAACACAATAATATATACCAAATAGTGATGTGTGCCAAGTTTCGTGCAAAACAAACCAAGTTTGAGCTACTTTATGCCTAAAAGTGCCAAAAACGGTTAAAAACGCATAAAATCGCAACATAACACGTAATTTCTGGCATATGGCTATGATTTTCAATTCTAACCACTTCAACATAATAATATATACCAAATAGTGATGTGTGTCAAGTTTCGTGCAAAACGAACCAAGTGTGAGCTACTTTATGCGCAAAAGTGCCAAAAACGGTTACAAACGCATAAAATCGCAACATAACACGTAATTTCTTGCATATGGAAATGAATTTCAATTCTAACCAGTTCAACACAATTATATATACCAAATAGTGTTTTGTGTTAAGTTTCATGCAAAACAAACCAAGTTTGAGCTATGTTATGCGCAAAAGTGCCAAAAACAATTACTAACGCATAAAATCGCAACTTAACACGTAATTTTTAGCATATGACTATGATTTTCAATTCTAACCACTTCAACACAATAATATATACCAAATAGTATTGTGTGCCAAGTTTCGCACAAAAACAAACCAAATTTGAGCTAATTTGTGAGCAAAGTGCCTAAAACGCTTAAAAATACATAAAATCGCAACTTAACACGTAATTTCTAGCATGTGGACTATGATTTTAAATTCTAACCAATTCAACACAATAATATATACCAAATAGTGTTGTGTGCCACATTTCGTGCAAAACAAACCAACTTTGAGGTACTTTATGTGCAAAAGTGCCAAAAACGCTTAAAAACGCATAAAATCGCAACTTAACACGCAATTTCTAGCATATGATTATGATTTTTAATTCTAACCACTTCAACACAATGATATAAACCAAATAGTGTTGTGTGCCATGTTTCGTGCAAAACAAACCAAGTTTGAGCTACTTTATGCCTAAAAGTGCCAAAAACGGATAAAAAACGCATAAAATCGCGACATAACACGTAATTTCTTGCATATGGTTATGATTTTCAATTCTAACCACTTCAACACAATAATATATACCAAATAGTGACTTGCGTTAAGTTTCGTGCAAAACAAACCAAGTTTGAGCTGCTTTATGCGCAAAAGTGCCAAAAACGGTTAAAAACGCATAAAATCGCAACATAACACGTAATTTCTTGCATATGGAAATGATTTTCAATTCTAACCACTTCAACACAATAATATATACCAAATAGTGTTTTGCGTCATGTTTCATGCAAAACAAACCTAGTTTGAGCTACTTTAAGCGCAAAAGTGCCAAAAACAATTAATAACGCATAAAATCGCAACTTAACACGTAATTTCTAGCATATGACTATTATTTTAAATTCTAGCCACTTCAACACAATAATATATACCAAATAGTATTGTGTGCCAAGTTTCGCGGAAAAAAAAACCAAGTTTGAGCTAATTTGTGCGCAAAGTGCCTAAAACGCTTAAAAACACATAAAATCGCAACTTAACACGTAATTTCTAGCATGTGACTATGATTTTAAATTCTAACCAATTCAACACAATAATATATACCAAATAGTGCTGTGTGCCACATTTCGTGCAAAATAAACCAACTTTCAGATACTTTATGCGCAAAAGTACCCAAAACGCTTAAAAACGCATAAAATCGCAACTTAACACGTAATTTCTAGCATATGAGTATGATTTTTAATTCTAACCACTTCAACACAATAATATATACCAAATAGTGTTGTGTGCCAAGTTTCGTGCAAAACAAACCAAGTTTGAGCTACTTTTTGCGCAAAAGTGCCAAAAACGGTTACAAACGAATAAAATCGCAACATAACACGTAATTTCTGGCATATGGATATGATTTTCAATTCTAACCACTTGAACACAATAATGTATACCAAATAGTGTTTTGTGTTAAGTTTCATGCAAAACAAACCAAGTTTGAGCTACTTTATGCGCAAAAGTGCCAAATACAATTAATAACGCATAAAATCGCAACTTAACATGTAATTTCTAGCATATAACTATGATTTTCAATTCTAATCACTTCAACACAATAATATATACCAAATAGTATTGTGTGCCAAGTTTCGCGCAAAACAAACCAAGTTTGAGCTAATTTGTGCGCAAAGTGCCTAAAACGCTTAAAAACACATAAAATCGCAACTTAACACGTAATTTCTAGCATGTGACTATGATTTTAAATTCTAACCAATTCAACACAGTAATATTTACCAAATAGTATTGTGTGCCAAGTTTCGCGCAAAACAAACCAAGTTTGAGCTAATTTGTGCGCAAAGTGCCTAAAACGCTTAAAAACACATAAAATCGCAACTTAACACGTAATTTCTAGCATGTGACTATGATTTTAAATTCTAACCAATTCAACACAATAATATATACCAAATAGTGCTGTGTGCCACATTTCGTGCAAAATAAACCAACTTTCAGATACTTTATGCGCAAAAGTGCCAAAAACGCTTAAAAACGCATAAAATCGCAACTTAACACGTAATTTCTAGCATATGAGTATGATTTTTAATTCTAACCACTTCAACACAATAATATATACCAAATAGTGTTGTGTGCCAAGTTTCGTGCAAAACAAACCAAGTTTGAGCTACTTTTTGCGCAAAAGTGCCAAAAACGGTTACAAACGAATAAAATCGCAACATAACACGTAATTTCTGGCATATGGATATGATTTTCAATTCTAACCACTTGAACACAATAATGTATACCAAATAGTGTTTTTTGTTAAGTTTCATGCAAAACAAACCAAGTTTGAGCTACTTTATGCGCAAAAGTGCCAAGTACAATTAATAACGCATAAAATCGCAACTTAACACGTAATTTCTAGCATATAACTATGATTTTCAATTCTAATCACTTCAACACAATAATATATACCAAATAGTATTGTGTGCCAAGTTTCGCGCAAAACAAACCAAGTTTGAGCTAATTTGTGCGCAAAGTGCCTAAAACGCTTAAAAACACATAAAATCGCAACTTAACACGTAATTTCTAGCATGTGACTATGATTTTAAATTCTAACCAATTCAACACAGTAATATATACCACATAGTGTTGTGTGCCACATTTCGTGCAAAACAAACCAACTTTGAGGTACTTTATGTGCAAAAGTGCCAAAAACGCTTAAAAACGCATAAAATCGCAACTTAACACGTAATTTCTAGCATATGATTATGATTTTTAATTCTAACCACTTCAACACAATGATATATACCAAATAGTGTTGTGTGCCATGTTTCGTGCAAAACAAACCAAGTTTGAGTTACTTTATGCCTAAAAGTGCAAAAAAACAGTTAAAAACGCATAAAATCGCGACATAACACGTAATTTCTTTCATATGGCTATGATTTGCAATTCTAACCACTTCAACACAATAATATATACCAAATAGTGACTTGTGTCAAGTTTGAGCTACTTTATGCGCAAAAGTGCCAAAAACGGTTAAAAAGGCATAAAATCGCAACATAACACGTAATTTCTTGCATATGGAAATGATTTTAAATTCTAACCACTTCAACACAATAATATATACCAAATAGTGTTTTGTGTCATGTTTCATGCAAAACAAACCTAGTTTGAGCTACTTTATGCGCAAAAGTGCCAAAAACAATTAATAACGCATAAAATCGCAACTTAACACGTAATTTCTAGCATATGACTATTGTTTTAAATTCTAGCCACTTCAACACAATAATATATACCAAATACTATTGTGTGCCAAGTTTCGCGCAAAAAAAAACCAAGTTTGAGCTAATTTGTGCGCAAAGTGCCCTAAAACGCTTTAAAAACACATAAAATCGCAACTTAACACGTAATTTCTAGCATGTGACTATGATTTTAAATTCTAACCAATTCAACACAATAATATATACCAAATAGTGCTGTGTGCCACATTTCGTGCAACACAAACCAACTTTCAGATACTTTATGCGCAAAAGTGCCAAAAACGCTTAAAAACGCATAAAATCGCAACTTAACACGTAATTTCTAGCATATGAGTATGATTTTTAATTCTAACCACTTCAACACAATAATATATACCAAATAGTGTTGTGTGCCAAGTTTCGTGCAAAACAAACCAAGTTTGAGCTACTTTATGCCTAAAAGTGCCAAAAACGGTTAAAAACGCATAAAATCGCAACATAACACGTAATTTCTGGCATATGGCTATGATTTTAAATTCTAACCACTTCAACATAATAATATATACCAAATAGTGATGTGTGTCAAGTTTTGTGCAAAACGAACCAAGTGTGAGCTACTTTATGCGCAAAAGTGCCAAAAACGGTTAAAAACGCATAAAATCGCAACATAACACGTAATTTCTTGCATATGGAAATGAATTTCAATTCTAACCAGTTCAACACAATAATATATACCAAATAGTGTTTTGTGTTAAGTTTCATGCAAAACAAACCAAGTTTGAGCTACTTTATGCGCAAAAGTGCCAAAAACAATTAATAACGCATAAAATCGCAACGTAACACGTAATTTCTAGCATATGATTATGATTTTTAATTCTAACCACTTCAACACAATAATATATACCAAATAGTGTTGTGTGCCAAGTTTCGTGCAAAACAAACCAAGTTTGAGCTACTTTATGCCTAAAAGTGCCAAAAATGGTTAAAAACGCATAAAATCGCAACATAACACGTAATTTCTTGCATATGGCTATAGAATTTCAATTCTACCCACTTAAACACAATAAAATATACCAAATAGTGATGTGTGTCAAGTTTCCTGCAAAACAAACCAAGTTTGAGCTATTTTATGCGCAAAAGTGCCAAAAACGGTTTAAAAACGCATAAAATCGCAACATAACACGTAATTTCTTGCATATGGAAATGATTTTCGATTATAACCTCTTCAACACAATTATATATACCAAATAGTGTTTTGTGTCAAGTTTCATGCAAAAAAAACCTAGTTTGAGCTACTTTATGCGCAAAAGTACCAAAAACAATTAATAACGCATAAATTGCTACTTAACACGTAATTTCTAGCATATGACTATGATTTTCAATTCTAGCCACTTCAACACAATAATATATACCAAATAGTACTGTGTGCCAAGTTTCGCGCAAAACAAACCAAGTTTGAGCTAATTTTTTGCACAAAATGCGGTAAAACGCTAAAAAACACATAAAATCGCAACTTAACACGTAATTTCTAGCATGTGACTATCATTTTAAATTCTAACCAATTCAACACAATAATATATACCAAATGGTGTTGTGTGCCACATTTCGTGCTAAACAAACCAACTTTGAGATACTTTATGCGGAAAAAGGCCAAAAACGCTTAAAAACGCATAAAATCGCAACTTAACACGTAATTTCTAGCATATGATTATGATTTTTAATTCTAACCACTTCAACACAATAATATATACCAAATAGTATTGTGTGCCAAGTTTCGCGCAAAACAAA
>NC_080050.1:5166686-5198583 GCF_026212465.1 Amaranthus tricolor | reverse complement strand
GACTATGATTTTCAATTCTAACCACTTCAATACAATAATATATAAAAAATAGTGTTGTGTGACAAGTTTCGTGCAAAACAAACCAAGTTTGAGCTACTTTAAGCGCAAAAGTTGAAAAAAAACGCTTAAAAACCCTTATAATCGCAACTTAACACGTAATTTCTAACATATGACTCATGATTTCAATTTTAAACCACTTCAACGCAATAATATTTACCCAATAGTGTTGTGTGCAATGTTTTCGTGCAAAACTAAACCAAGTTTAAGCTACTTTATGCGTAAAAGTTGAAAAAACGCTTAAAAAAAACCTTTAAAATCGCAACTTCACACATAATTTCTAGCATATGACTATGCTTTTCAATTCTAACGACTTCAACACAATAATATATACCAAATAGTGTTGTGTGCCAAGTTTCGTGCAAAACAAACCAAGTTTGAGCTACTTTATGCGCAAAAGTGGCAAAAACGCTTAAAAACTCTTAAAATCGCAACTTAACACGTAATTTCTAGCATATGACTATGATTTTCAATTCCTAACCACTTCAATACAATAATATATAAAAAATAGTTTTTGTGTGGCAAGTTTCGTGCAAAACCAAACCAAGTTTGAACTACTTTGTGCGCAAAAGTGGCAAAAACGCTTTAAAAACCCTTAAAATCGCAACTTAACACGTAATTTCTAGCAATTGACTAATTTCAATTCTAACCCATTCAACACAATAATATATCCAAATAGTGTTGTGTGCCAAGTTTCGTGCAAACAAACCAAGTTTGAGCTAATTTAAGCGCAAAAGTTGAAAAAACGCTTAAAAACCCTTATAATCGCAACTTAACACGTAATTTCTAGCATATGAGTTTAATTTTCAATTCTAACCACTTCAACGCAATAATATTTACCAAATAGTGTTGTGTGCAATGTTTCGTGCAAAACAAACCAAGTTTGAGCTACTTTATGCGCAAAAGTGGAAAAAATGCTTAAAAAAAACCTTTAAAATCTCAACTTCACACATAATTTCTAGCATATGACTATGCTTTTCAATTCTAACAACTTCAACACCAATAATATATACCAAATAGTGTTGTGTGCCATGTGTCATGCAAAACAAACCAAGTTTGAGCTACTTTATGCGCAAAAGCGGAAAAAACGCTTAAAAAACTCTTAAAATTGCAACTTAAACACGTAATTTCTAACATATGACTATGATTTTCGTTTCTAACCACTTCAATACAATAATATAAAAAATAGTGTTTTGTGCCAAAGTTCGTGCAAAACAAACCAAGTTTGAACTACTTTATGCGCAAAAGTGGCCAAACTTTTAAAAACCCTTAAAATCGCAACTTAACACGTAATTTTTGCATATGACTATGAATTTCAAGTCTAACCCATTCAACACAATAATTTATACCAAATAGTGTTGTGTGCCAAGTTTCGTGCAAAACAAACCAAGTTTGAGGTACTTTATGCGCAAAAGTGGCAAAAAACGCTTAAAAACTCTTAAATCGCAACTTAACACGTAATTTCTAACATATGACTATGATTTTCAATTCTAACCACTTCAATACAATATATATAAAAAATAGTGTTGTGTGACAAGTTTTCGTGCAAAACAAACCAAGTTTGAGCTACTTTAAGCGCAAAAGTTGAAAAAATGCTTAAAAACCCTTATAATCGCAACTTAACACGTAATTTCTAGCATATGACTATGATTTTCAATTTTAACCACTTCAACGCAATAATATTTACCCAATAGTGTTGTGTGCAATGTTTTCGTGCAAAACAAACCAAGTTTGAGCTACTTTATGCATAAAAGTTGAAAAAAACGCTTAAAAAAACCTTTAAAATCGCAACTTCACACATAATTTCTAGCACATGACTATGCTTTCAATTCTAACAACTTCAACACAATAATATATACCAAATAGTGTTGTGTGCCAAGTTTCGTGCAAAACAAACCAAGTTTCAGCTACTTTATGCGCAAAAGTGGCAAAAACGCTTAAAAACTCTTAAAATCGCAACTTAACACGTAATTTCTAGCATATGACTATGATTTTCAATTCTAACCACTTCAATACAATAATATATAAAAAATAGTGTTTTGTGCCAAATTTCGTGCAAAACAAACCAAGTTTGAACTACTTTATGCGCAAAAGTGGCCAAAACGCTTAAAAACCCTTAAAATCGCAACTTAACACGTAATTCTTGCATATGACTATGAATTTCAAGTCTAACCCATTCAACACAATAATATATACCAAATAGTGTTGTGTGCCATGTTTCGTGCAAAACAAACCAAGTTTGAGCTACTTTATGCGCAAAAGTGGCAAAAACGCTTAAAAACTCTTAAAATCGCAACTTAACACGTAATTTCTAGCATATGACTATGATTTTCAATTCTAACCACTTCAATACAATAATATATAAAAAATAGTTTTGTGTGGCAAGTTTCGTGCAAAACAAACCAAGTTTGAACTACTTTGTGCGCAAAAGTGGCAAAAACGCTTAAAAACCATTAAAATCGCAACTTAACACGTAATTTCTAGCATATGACTAATTTCAATTCTAACCCATTCAACACAATAATATATACCAAATAGTGTTGTGTGCAAGTTTCGTGCAAAACAAACCAAGTTTGAGCAAATTTAAGCGCAAAAGTTGAAAAAACGCTTAAAAACCCTTATAATCGCAACTTAACACGTAATTTCTAGCATATGAGTTTAATTTTCAATTCAAACCACTTCAACGCAATAATATTTACCAAATAGTTATGTGTGCAATGTTTCGTGCAAAACAAACCAAGTTTGAGCTACTTTATGCGCAAAAGTGGAAAAAATGCTTAAAAAAACCTTTAAAATCTCAACTTCACACATAATTTCTAGCATATGACTATGCTTTTCAATTCTAACAACTTCAACACAATAATATATACCAAATAGTGTTGTGTGCCATGTTTCATGCAAAACAAACCAAGTTTGAGCTACTTTATGCGCAAAAGCGGAAAAAACGCTTAAAAACTCTTAAAATTGCATCTTAACACGTAATTTCTAGCATATGACTATGATTTTCGTTTCTAACCACTTCAATACAATAATATATTAAAAATAGTGTTTTGTGCCAAATTTCGTGCAAAACAAACCAAGTTTGAACTACTTTATGCGCAAAAGTGGCCAAAACTTTTAAAAACCCCTTAAAATCGCAACTTAACACGTAATTTTTGCATATGACTATGAATTTCAAGTCTAACCCATTCAACACAATAATTTATACCAAATAGTGTTGTGTGCCAAGTTTCGTGCAAAACAAACCAAGTTTGAGCTACTTTATGCGCAAAAGTGGCCAAAACGCTTAAAAACTCTTAAAATCGCAACTTAACACGTAATTTCTAACATATGACTATGATTTTCAATTCTAACCACTTCAATACAATAATATATAAAAAATAGTGTTGTGTGACAAGTTTCGTGCAAAACAAACCAAGTTTGAGCTACTTTAAGCGCAAAAGTTGAAAAAACGCTTAAAAACCCTTATAATCGCAACTTAACGCGTAATTTCTAGCATATGACTATGATTTTCAATTTTAACCACTTCAACGCAATAATATATAAAAAATAGTGTTGTGTGACAAGTTTTGTGCAAAACAAACCAAGTTTGAGCTACTTTAAGCGCAAAAGTTGAAAAAAACGCTTAAAAACCCTTATAATCGCAACTTAACACGTAATTTCTAGCATATGACCATGATTTTCAATTTTAACCACTTCAACGCAATAATATTTACCCAATAGTGTTGTGTGCTATGTTTCGTGCAAAACAAACCAAGTTTGAGCTACTTTATGCGTAAAAGTGGAAAAAAAACGCTTAAAAAAACCTTTAAAATCGCAACTTCACACATAATTTCTAGCATATGACTATGCTTTTCAATTCTAACAACTTCAACACATTAATATTTACCAAATAGTGTTGTGTGCCAAGTTTCGTGCAAAACAAACGAAGTTTGAGCTACTTTATGCGCAAAAGTGGATAAAAACGCTTAAAAACTCTTAAAATCGCAACTTAACACGTAATTTCTAGCATATGACTATGATTTTCAATTCTAACCACTTCAATACAATAATATATAAAAAATAGTGTTTTGTGCCAAATTTCGTGCAAAACAAACCAAGTTTGAACTACTTTATGCGCAAAAGTGGCCAAAACGCTTACAAACCCTTAAAATCGCAACTTAACACGTAATTCTTGCATATGACTATAAATTTCAAGTCTAACCCATTCAACACAATAATATATACCAAATAGTGTTGTGTGCCATGTTTCGTGCAAAACAAACCAAGTTTGAGCTACTTTATGCGCAAAGTGGCAAAAACGCTTAAAAACTCTTAAAATCGCAACTTAACACGTAATTTCTAGCATATGACTATGATTTTCAATTCTAACCACTTCAATACAATAATATATAAAAAATAGTTTTGTGTGGCAAGTTTCGTGCAAAACAAACCAAGTTTGAACTACTTTATGCGCAAAAGTGGCCAAAACTTTTAAAAAACCCTTAAAATCGCAATTTAACACGTAATTTTTGCATATGACTATGAATTTCAAGTCTAACCCATTCAACACAATAATTTATACCAAATAGTGTTGTGTGCCAAGTTTCGTGCAAAACAAACCAAGTTTGAGGTACTTTATGCGCAAAAGTGGCAAAAACGCTTAAAAAACTCTTAAAATCGCAACTTAACATGTAATTTCTAACATATGACTATGATTTTCAATTCTAACCACTTCAATACAATAATATATAAAAAATAGTGTTGTGTGACAAGTTTCGTGCAAAACAAACCAAGTTTGAGCTACTTTAAGCGCAAAAGTTGAAAAAATGCTTAAAAACCCTTATAGTCGCAACTTAACACGTAATTTCTAGCATATGACTATGATTTTCAATTTTAACCACTTCAACGCAATAATATTTACCCAATAGTGTTGTGTGCAATGTTTCGTGCAAAACAAACCAAGTTTGAGCTACTTTATGCGTAAAAGTTGAAAAAACGCTTAAAAAAAACCTTTAAAATCGCAACTTCACACATAATTTCTAGCACATGACTATGCTTTTCAATTCTAACAACTTCAACACAATAATATATACCAAATAGTGTTGTGTGCCAAGTTTCGTGCAAAACAAACCAAGTTTCAGCTACTTTATGCGCAAAAGTGGCAAAAACGCTTAAAAACTCTTAAAATCGCAACTTAACACGTAATTTCTAGCATATGACTATGATTTTCAATTCTAACCACTTCAATACAATAATATATAAAAAATAGTGTTTTGTGCCAAATTTCGTGCAAAACAAACCAAGTTTGAACTACTTTATGCGCAAAAGTGGCCAAAACGCTTAAAAACCCTTAAAATCGCAACTTAACACGTAATTCTTGCATATGACTATGAATTTCAAGTCTAACCCATTCAACACAATAATATATACCAAATAGTGTTGTGTGCCATGTTTCGTGCAAAACAAACCAAGTTTGAGCTACTTTATGCGCAAAAGTGGCAAAAACGCTTAAAAACTCTTAAAATCGTAACTTAACACGTAATTTCTAGCATATGACTATGATTTTCAATTCTAACCACTTCAATACAATAATATATAAAAAATAGTTTTGTGTGGCAAGTTTCGTGCAAAACAAACCAAGTTTGAACTACTTTGTACGCAAAAGTGGCAAAAACGCTTAAAAACCATTAAAATCGCAACTTAACACGTAATTTCTAGCATATGACTAATTTCAATTCTAACCCATTCAACACAATAATATATACCAAATAGTGTTGTGTGCCAAGTTTCGTGCAAAACAAACCAAGTTTGAGCAAATTTAAGCGCAAAAGTTGAAAAAAACGCTTAAAAACCCTTATAATCGCAACTTAACACGTAATTTCTAGCATATGAGTTTAATTTTCAATTCAAACCACTTCAACGCAATAATATTTACCAAATAGTTATGTGTGCAATGTTTCGTGCAAAACAAACCAAGTTTGAGCTACTTTATGCGCAAAAGTGGAAAAAATGCTTAAAAAAACCTTAAAAATCTCAACTTCACACATAATTTCTAGCATATGACTATGCTTTTCAATTCTAACAACTTCAACACAATAATATATACCAAATAGTGTTGTGTGCCATGTTTCATGCAAAACAAACCAAGTTTGAGCTACTTTATGCGCAAAAGCGGAAAAAACGCTTAAAAACTCTTAAAATTGCATCTTAACACGTAATTTCTAGCATATGACTATGATTTTCGTTTCTAACCACTTCAATACAATAATATATTAAAAATAGTGTTTTGTGCCAAATTTCGTGCAAAACAAACCAAGTTTGAACTACTTTATGCGCAAAAGTGGCCAAAAGTTTTAAAAACCCTTAAAATCGCAACTTAACACGTAATTTTTGCATATGACTATGAATTTCAAGTCTAACCCATTCAACACAATAATTTATACCAAATAGTGTTGTGTGCCAAGTTTCGTGCAAAACAAACCAAGTTTGAGCTACTTTATGCGCAAAAGTGGCCAAAACGCTTAAAAAACTCTTAAAATCGCAACTTAACACGTAATTTCTAACATATGACTATGATTTTCAATTCTAACCACTTCAATACAATAATATATAAAAAATAGTGTTGTGTGACAAGTTTCGTGCAAAACAAACCAAGTTTGAGCTACTTTAAGCGCAAAAGTTGAAAAAACGCTTAAAAACCCTTATAATCGCAACTTAACACGTAATTTCTAGCATATGACTATGATTTTCAATTTTAACCACTTCAAACGCAATAATATTTAAAAATAGTGTTGTGTGACAAGTTTTGTGCAAAACAAACCAAGTTTGAGCTACTTTAAGCGCAAAAGTTGAAAAAACGCTTAAAAAACCCTTATAATCGCAACTTAACACGTAATTTCTAGCATATGACCATGATTTTCAATTTTAACCACTTCAACGCAATAATATTTACCCAATAGTGTTGTGTGCTATGTTTCGTGCAAAACAAACCAAGTTTGAGCTACTTTATGCGTAAAAGTGGAAAAAACGCTTAAAAAAACCTTTAAAATCGCAACTTCACACATAATTTCTAGCATATGACTATGCTTTTCAATTCTAACAACTTCAACACATTAATATTTACCCAAATAGTGTTGTGTGCCAAGTTTCGTGCAAAACAAACGAAGTTTGAGCTACTTTATGCGCAAAAGTGGATAAAACGCTTAAAAACTCTTAAAATCGCAACTTAACACGTAATTTCTAGCATATGACTATGATTTTCATTCTAAACCACTTCAATACAATAATATATAAAAAATAGTGTTTTGTGCCAAATTTCGTGCAAAACAAACCAAGTTTGAACTAACTTTATGCGCAAAAGTGGCCAAAACGCTTACAAACCCTTAAAATCGCAACTTAACACGTAATTCTTGCATATGACTATAAATTTCAAGTCTAACCCATTCAACACAATAATATATACCAAATAGTGTTGTGTGCCATGTTTCGTGCAAAACAAACCAAGTTTGAGCTACTTTATGCGCAAAAGTGGCAAAAACGCTTAAAAACTCTTAAAATCGCAACTTAACACGTAATTTCTAGCATATGACTATGATTTTCAATTCTAACCGATTCAACACAATAATATATACTAAATAGTGTTGTATGCTAAGTTTCGTGCAAAACAAACCAAGTTTGAGTTACTTTATGCGCAAAAGTGGCAAAGACGCTGAAAAACTCTTAAAATCGCAACTTAACACGTAATTTCTAGCATGTGACTATGATTTTCAATTCTAACCACTTCAATACAATAATATATAAAAAATAGTGTTGTGTGACAAGTTTCGTGCAAAACAAACCAAGTTTGAATTACTTTATGCGCAAAAGTGGCAAAAACGCTTAAAAACCCTTAAAATCGCAACTTAACATGTAATTTCTAACGTATGACTAATTTCAATTCTAACTTATTCAATACAATAGTATATACCAAATAGTGTTGTGTGCCAAGTTTCATGCAAAACAAACCATGTTTGAGCTACTTTAAGCGCAAAAGTTGAAAAAAACGCTTAAAAACCCTTATAATCGCAACTTAACACGTAATTTCTAGCATATGACTATGATTTTCAATTCTAACCACTTCAACGCAATAATATTTACCAAATAGTGTTGTGTGCAATGTTTCGTGCAAAACAAACCAAGTTTGAGCTACTTTATGCGTAAAAGTGGAAAAAACGCTTAAAAAAACATTTAAAGTCGCAACTTCACACATAATTTCTAGTATATGACTATGCTTTTCAATTCTAACAACTTCAACACAATAATATATACCAAATAGTGTTGTGTGCCAAGTTTCGTGCAAAACAAACCAAGCTTGAGCTACTTTATGCGCAAAAATGGCAAAAACGCTTAAATACCCTTAAAATCGCAACTTAACACGTAATTTCTAGCATATGACTATGATTTTCAATTCTGACCACTTAAATACAATAATATATAAAAAATACTGTTTTGTGCCAAATTTCGTGCAAAACAAACCAAGTTTGAACTACTTTATGCGCAAAAGTGGAAAAAACGCTTAAAAACCCTTAAAATTGCAATTTAACACGTAATTCTAGCATATGACTTTGAATTTCAAGTCTAACCCATTCAACACAATAATATATACCAAATTGTGTTGTGTGCCAAGTTTCGTGCAAAACAAACCAAGTTTAAGCTACTTTATGCGCAAAAGTGGCAAAAACGCTTAAGAACCCTTAGAATTGGAACTTAACAAGTAATTTCTAGCATATGACTATGATTTTCAATTCTAACCACTTCAACGCAATAATATATACAAAATAGTGTTGTGTGCCATGTTTCGTGCAAAACAAACCTGGTTTGAGCTACTTTATGCGCAAAAGTGGCAAAAACGCTTAAAAACTCTTAAAATCGCAACTTAACACGTAATTTCTAGCATATGACTATGATTTTCAATTCTAACCACTTCAATACAATTATATATAAAAAATAGTGTATTGTTCCAAATTTCGTGCAAAACAAACCAAGTTTGAACTACTTTATGCGCAAAAGTGGCAAAAACGCTTAAAAAACCCTTAAAATCGCAACTTAACACGTAATTCTTGCATATGACTATGAATTTCAAGTCTAACCCATTCAACACAATAATATATACCAAATAGTGTTGTGTGCCATGTTTCGTGCAAAACAAACAAAGTTTAAGCTACTTTATGCGCAAAAGTGGCAAAAATGCTTAAAAACCCTTAGAATCGCAACTAAAAACGTAATTTCTAGCATGACTATGATTTTTAATTCTAACCGATTCAACACAATAATATATACTAAATAGTGTTGTATGCTAAGTTTCGTGCAAAACAAACCAAGTTTGAGTTACTTTATGCGCAAAAGTGGCAAAGACGCTGAAAAACTCTTAAAATCGCGACTTAACACGTAATTTCTAGCATGTGACTATGATTTTCAATTCTAACCACTTCAATACAATAATATATAAAAATAGTGTTGTGTGACAAGTTTCGTGCATAACAAACCAAGTTTGAACTACTTTATGCGCAAAAGTGGCAAAAACGATTAAAAACCCTTAAAATCGCAACATAACACGTAATTTCTAGCATATGACTAATTTAAATTCTAACTTATTCAACAAAATAATATATACCAAATAGTGTTGTGTGCCAAGTTTCGTGAAAAACAAACCAAGTTTGAGCTACTTTAAGCGCAAAAGTTGAAAAAAACGCTTAAAAACCCTTATAATCGCAACTTAACACGTAATTTCTAGCATATGACTATAATTTTCAATTCTAACCACTTGAACGCAATAATATTTACCAAATAGTGTTGTGTGCAATGTTTCGTGAAAAACAAACCAAGTTTGAGCTACTTTATGCGTAAAAGTGGAAAAAACGCTTAAAAACTCTTAAAATCGCAACTTAACACATAATTTCTAGCATATGACTATGCTTTTCAATTCTAACAACTTCAACACAATAATATATACCAAATAGTGTTGTGTGCCAAGTTTCGTGCAAAACAAACCAAGTTTGAGCTACTTTATGCGCAAAAGTGGAAAAAACGCTTAAAAACCCTTAGAATCGCAACCAAACACGTAATTTCTATTATGACTATGATTTTCAATTCTAACCCATTCAACAGAATAATATATATACCAAATAGTGTTGTGCGCCATGTTTTCGTGCAAAACAAACCAAGTTTAAGCTACTTTATGCGCAAAAGTAGCAAAAACGCTTAAAAACCCTTAGAATCGCAACTAAACACGTAATTTCTAGCATGACTATGATTTTCAATTCTAACCGATTTAACACAATAATATATACTAAATAGTGTTGTATGCTAAGTTTCGTGCAAAACAAACCAAGTTTGAGTTACTTTATGCGCAAAAGTGGCAAAGACGCTGAAAAACTCTTAAAATCGCGACTTAACACGTAATTTCTAGCATGTGACTATGATTTTCAATTCTAACCACTTCAATACAATAATATATAAAAATAGTGTTGTGTGACAAGTTTCGTGCATAACAAACCAAGTTTGAACTACTTTATGCGCAAAAGTGGCAAAAACGATTAAAAACCCTTAAAATCGCAACTTAGCACGTAATTTCTAGCATATGACTAATTTCAATTCTAACTTATTCAACAAAATAATATATACCAAATAGTGTTGTGTGCCAAGTTTCGTGAAAAACAAACCAAGTTTGAGCTACTTTAAGCGCAAAAGTTGAAAAAACGCTTAAAAACCCTTATAATCGCAACTTAACACGTAATTTCTAGCATATGACTATGATTTTCAATTCTAACCACTTGAACGCAATAATATTTACCAAATAGTGTTGTGTGCAATGTTTCGTGCAAAACAAACCAAGTTTGAGCTACTTTATGCGTAAAAGTGGAAAAAACGCTTAAAAAAACCTTTAAAGTCGCAACTTCACACATAATTTCTAGCATATGACTATGCTTTTCAATTCTAACAACTTCAACACAATAATATATACCAAATAGTGTTGTGTGCCAAGTTTCGTGCAAAACAAACCAAGTTTGAGCTACTTTATGCGCAAAAGTGGAAAAAACGCTTAAAAACCCTTAGAATCGCAACCAAACACGTAATTTCTATTATGACTATGATTTTCAATTCTAACCGATTCAACACAATAATATATACTAAATAGTGTTGTATCCTAAGTTTCGTGCAAAACAAACCAAGTTTGAGTTACTTTATGCGCAAAAGTGGAAAAAACGCTGAAAAACTTTTAAAATAGCAACTTAACAAGTAATTTCTAGCATGTGACTATGATTTTCAATTCTAACCACTTCAATACAATAATATATAAAAAATAGTGTTGTGTGACAAGTTTCGTGCAAAACAAACCAAGTTTGAACTACTTTATGCGCAAAAGTTGCAAAAACGCTTAAAAACCTTAAAATCGCAACTTCACACATAATTTCTAGCATATAACTATGCTTTTCAATTCTAACAACTTCAACACAATAATATATACCAAATAGTGTTGTGTTCCATGTTTCGTGCAAAACAAACCAAGTTTGAGCTACTTTATGCGCAAAAGCGGTAAAAACGCTTAAAAACTCTTAAAATCGCAACTTAACAAGTAATTTCTAGCATATGACTATGATTTTCAATTCTAACCACTTCAATACAATAATATATAAAAAATAGTGTTTTGTGCCAAATTTCGTGCAAAACAAACCAAGTTTGAACTACTTTATGCGCAAAAGTGGCAAAAACGCTTAAATACCCTTAAAATCGCAACTTAACACGTAATTCTTGCATATGACTATGAATTTCAAGTCTAACGCATTCAACAGAATAATATATACCAAATAGTGTTGTGTGCCATGTTTCGTGCAAAAAAACAAAGTTTAAGCTACTTTATGCGCAAAAGTGGCAAAAATGCTTAAAAACCCTTAGAATCGCAACTAAACACGTAATTTCTAGCATGACTATGATTTTCAATTCTAACCGATTCAACACAATAATATATACTAAGTAGTGTTGTATGCTAAGTTTCGTGCAAAACAAACCAAGTTTGAGTTACTTTATGCGCAAAAGTGGCAAAGACGCTGAAAAACTCTTAAAATCGCAACTTAACACGTAATTTCTAGCATGTGACTATGATTTTCAATTCTAACCACTTCAATACAATAATATATAAAAATAGTGTTGTGTGACAAGTTTCGTGCAAAACAAACCAAGTTTGAACTACTTTATGCGCAAAAGTTGCAAAAACGCTTAAAAACCTTAAAATCGCAACTTCACACATAATTTCTAGCATATAACTATGCTTTTCAATTCTAACAACTTCAACACAATAATATATACCAAATAGTGTTGTGTTCCATGTTTCGTGCAAAACAAACCAAGTTTGAGCTACTTTATGCGCAAAAACGGCAAAAACGCTTAAAAACTCTTAAAATCGCAACTTAACAAGTAATTTCTAGCATATGACTATGATTTTCAATTCTAACCACTTCAATACAATAATATATAAAAAATAGTGTTTTGTGCCAAATTTCGTGCAAAACAAACCAAGTTTGAACTACTTTATGCGCAAAAGTGGCAAAAACGCTTAAAAACCCTTAAAATCGCAACTTAACACGTAATTCTTGCATATGACTATGAATTTCAAGTCTAACCCATTCAACAGAATAATATATATACCAAATAGTGTTGTGCGCCATGTTTCGTGCAAAACAAACCAAGTTTAAGCTACTTTATGCGCAAAAGTAGCAAAAACGCTTAAAAACCCATAGAATCGCAACTAAACACGTAATTTCTAGCATGACTATGATTTTCAATTCTAACCGATTTAACACAATAATATATACTAAATAGTGTTGTATGCTAAGTTTCGTGCAAAACAAACCAAGTTTGAGTTACTTTATACCCAAAAGTGGCAAAAACACTTAAATACTCTTAAAATCGCAACTTAACACGTAATTTCTAGCATATGATTATGATTTTCAATTCTAACCACTTTAGTACAATAATATATAAAAAATAGTGTTGTGTGCCAAATTTCGTGCAAAACAAACCAAGTTTGAACTACTTTATGCGCAAAAGTGGCAAAAACGCTTAAAAACCCTTAAAATCGCAACTTAACACGTAATTTCTAGCATATGACTAATTTCAATTCTAACTTATTCAACAAAATAATATATACCAAATAGTGTTGTGTGCCAAGTTTCGTGAAAAACAAACCAAGTTTGAGCTACTTTAAGCGCAAAAGTTGAAAAAACGCTTAAAAACCCTTATAATCGCAACTTAACACGTAATTTCTAGCATATGACTATGATTTTCAATTCTAACCACTTGAACGCAATAATATTTACCAAATAGTGTTGTGTGCAATGTTTCGTGCAAAACAAACCAAGTTTGAGCTACTTTATGCGTAAAAGTGGAAAAAACGCTTAAAAAAACCTTTAAAGTCGCAACTTCACACATAATTTCTAGCATATGACTATGCTTTTCAATTCTAACAACTTCAACACAATAATATATACCAAATAGTGTTGTGTGCCAAGTTTCGTGCAAAACAAACCAAGTTTGAGCTACTTTATGCGCAAAAGTGGAAAAAACGCTTAAAAACCCTTAGAATCGCAACCAAACACGTAATTTCTATTATGACTATGATTTTCAATTCTAACCGATTCAACACAATAATATATACTAAATAGTGTTGTATCCTAAGTTTCGTGCAAAACAAACCAAGTTTGAGTTACTTTATGCGCAAAAGTGGAAAAAACGCTGAAAAACTTTTAAAATAGCAACTTAACAAGTAATTTCTAGCATGTGACTATGATTTTCAATTCTAACCACTTCAATACAATAATATATAAAAAATAGTGTTGTGTGACAAGTTTCGTGCAAAACAAACCAAGTTTGAACTACTTTATGCGCAAAAGTTGCAAAAACGCTTAAAAACCTTAAAATCGCAACTTCACACATAATTTCTAGCATATAACTATGCTTTTCAATTCTAACAACTTCAACACAATAATATATACCAAATAGTGTTGTGTTCCATGTTTCGTGCAAAACAAACCAAGTTTGAGCTACTTTATGCGCAAAAGCGGTAAAAACGCTTAAAAACTCTTAAAATCGCAACTTAACAAGTAATTTCTAGCATATGACTATGATTTTCAATTCTAACCACTTCAATACAATAATATATAAAAAATAGTGTTTTGTGCCAAATTTCGTGCAAAACAAACCAAGTTTGAACTACTTTATGCGCAAAAGTGGCAAAAACGCTTAAATACCCTTAAAATCGCAACTTAACACGTAATTCTTGCATATGACTATGAATTTCAAGTCTAACGCATTCAACAGAATAATATATACCAAATAGTGTTGTGTGCCATGTTTCGTGCAAAACAAACAAAGTTTAAGCTACTTTATGCGCAAAAGTGGCAAAAATGCTTAAAAACCCTTAGAATCGCAACTAAACACGTAATTTCTAGCATGACTATGATTTTCAATTCTAACCGATTCAACACAATAATATATACTAAGTAGTGTTGTATGCTAAGTTTCGTGCAAAACAAACCAAGTTTGAGTTACTTTATGCGCAAAAGTGGCAAAGACGCTGAAAAACTCTTAAAATCGCAACTTAACACGTAATTTCTAGCATGTGACTATGATTTTCAATTCTAACCACTTCAATACAATAATATATAAAAATAGTGTTGTGTGACAAGTTTCGTGCAAAACAAACCAAGTTTGAACTACTTTATGCGCAAAAGTTGCAAAAACGCTTAAAAACCTTAAAATCGCAACTTCACACATAATTTCTAGCATATAACTATGCTTTTCAATTCTAACAACTTCAACACAATAATATATACCAAATAGTGTTGTGTTCCATGTTTCGTGCAAAACAAACCAAGTTTGAGCTACTTTATGCGCAAAAACGGCAAAAACGCTTAAAAACTCTTAAAATCGCAACTTAACAAGTAATTTCTAGCATATGACTATGATTTTCAATTCTAACCACTTCAATACAATAATATATAAAAAATAGTGTTTTGTGCCAAATTTCGTGCAAAACAAACCAAGTTTGAACTACTTTATGCGCAAAAGTGGCAAAAACGCTTAAAAACCCTTAAAATCGCAACTTAACACGTAATTCTTGCATATGACTATGAATTTCAAGTCTAACCCATTCAACAGAATAATATATATACCAAATAGTGTTGTGCGCCATGTTTCGTGCAAAACAAACAAAGTTTAAGCTACTTTATGCGCAAAAGTGGCAAAAATGCTTAAAAACCCTTAGAATCGCAACTAAACACGTAATTTCTAGCATGACTATGATTTTCAATTCTAACCGATTCAACACAATAATATATACTAAGTAGTGTTGTATGCTAAGTTTCGTGCAAAACAAACCAAGTTTGAGTTACTTTATGCGCAAAAGTGGCAAAGACGCTGAAAAACTCTTAAAATCGCAACTTAACACGTAATTTCTAGCATGTGACTATGATTTTCAATTCTAACCACTTCAATACAATAATATATAAAAATAGTGTTGTGTGAAAAGTTTCGTGCAAAACAAACCAAGTTTGAACTACTTTATGCGCAAAAGTTGCAAAAACGCTTAAAAACCTTAAAATCGCAACTTCACACATAATTTCTAGCATATAACTATGCTTTTCAATTCTAACAACTTCAACACAATAATATATACCAAATAGTGTTGTGTTCCATGTTTCGTGCAAAACAAACCAAGTTTGAGCTACTTTATGCGCAAAAAACGGCAAAAACGCTTAAAAACTCTTAAAATCGCAACTTAACAAGTAATTTCTAGCATATGACTATGATTTTCAATTCTAACCACTTCAATACAATAATATATAAAAAATAGTGTTTTGTGCCAAATTTCGTGCAAAACAAACCAAGTTTGAACTACTTTATGCGCAAAAGTGGCAAAAACGCTTAAAAACCCTTAAAATCGCAACTTAACACGTAATTCTTGCATATGACTATGAATTTCAAGTCTAACCCATTCAACAGAATAATATATATACCAAATAGTGTTGTGCGCCATGTTTCGTGCAAAACAAACCAAGTTTAAGCTACTTTATGCGCAAAAGTAGCAAAAACGCTTAAAAACCCTTAGAATCGCAACTAAACACGTAATTTCTAGCATGACTATGATTTTCAATTCTAACCGATTTAACACAATAATATATACTAAATAGTGTTGTATGCTAAGTTTCGTGCAAAACAAACCAAGTTTGAGTTACTTTATACCCAAAAGTGGCAAAAACACTTAAATACTCTTAAAATCGCAACTTAACACGTAATTTCTAGCATATGATTATGATTTTCAATTCTAACCACTTTAGTACAATAATATATAAAAAATAGTGTTGTGTGCCAAATTTCGTGCAAAACAAACCAAGTTTGAACTACTTTATGCACAAAAGTGGCAAAAAACGCTTACAAACCCTTAAAATCGCAACTTAACACGTAATTTCTAGCATATGACTAATTTCAATTCTAACTTATTCAACAAAATAATATATACCAAATAGTGTTGTGTGCCAAGTTTCGTGAAAAACAAACCAAGTTTGAGCTACTTTAAGCGCAAAAGTTGAAAAAACGCTTAAAAAAACCTTTAAAATCACAACTTCACACATAATTTCTAGCATATGACTATGCTTTTCAATTCTAACAACTTCAACACAATAATATATACCAAATAGTGTTGTGTGCCAAGTTTCGTGCAAAACAAACCAAGTTTGAGCTACTTTATGCGCAAAAGTGGCAAGAACGCTTAAAAACTATTAAAATCGCAACTTAACACGTAATTTCTAGCATATGACTATGTTTTTAAATTCTCACCACTTCAGTACAATAATATATAAAAAATAGTGTTTTGTGCCAAATTTCGTGCAAAACAAACCAAGTTTGAACTACTTTATGCGCAAAAGTGGCAAAAACGCTTAAAAACCCTTAAAATCGCAACTTAACACGTAATTCTTGCATATGACTATGAATTTCAAGTCTAACCCATTCAACAGAATAATATATACTAAATAGTGTTGTTTGCTAAGTTTCGTGCAAAACAAACCAAGTTTGAGTTACTTTATGCCCAAAAGTGGCAGAAACGCTGAAAAACTCTTAAAATCGCAATTTAACACGTAATTTCTAGCATATGACTATGATTTTCAATTCTACCACTTCAACGCAATACTATTTACCAAATAGTGTTGTGTGCAATGTTTCGTGCAAAAGAAACCAAGTTTGAGCTACATTATGCGTAAAAGTCGAAAAAACGCTTAAAAAATCCTTTAAAATCACAACTTTACACATAATTTCTAGCATATGACTATGCTTTTCAATTCTAACAACTTCTACACAATAATATATACCGAATAGTGTTGTGTGCCAAGTTTCGTGCCAAACAAACCAAGTTTGAGCTACTTTAAGCGCAAAAGTTGAAAAAACGCTTAAAAACCCTTATAATCGCAACTTAACACGTAATTTCTAGCATATGACTATGATTTTCAATTCTAACCACTTCAACGCAATACTATTTACCAAATAGTGTTGTGTGCAATGTTTCGTGCAAAACAAACCAAGTTTGAGCTACATTATGCGTAAAAGTGGAAAAAACGCTTAAAAAAACCTTTGAAATCACAACTTCACACATAATTTCTAGCATATGACTATGCTTTTCAATTCTAACAACTTCAACACAATAATATATACCAAATAGTGTTGTGTGCCAAGTTTCGTGCAAAACAAACCATGTTTGAGCTACTTTATGCGCAAAAGTGGCAAAAACGCTTAAAAACTCTTAAAATCGCAACTTAACACGTAATTTCTAGCATATGACTATGATTTTCAATTCTAACCACTTCAATACAATAATATATAAAAAATAGTGTTTTGTGCCAAATTTCGTGCAAAACAAACCAAGTTTCAACTACTTTATGCGCAAAAGTGGCAAAAACGCTTAAAACCTTTAAAATCGCAACTTAACACGTAATTCTAGCATATGACTATGAATTTCAAGTCTAACCCATTCAACACAATAATATATACCAAATAGTGTTGTGTGCCAAGTTTCGTGCAAAAGAAACCAAGTTTAAGCTACTTTATGCGCAAAAGTGGAAAAAATGCTTAAAAACCCTTAGAATCGCAACTTAACACGTAATTTCTAGCATATGACTATGATTTTCAATTCTAACCACTTCAACGCAATAATATATACAAAATAGTGTTGTGTGTCATGTTTCGTGCAAAACAAACCAAGTTTGAGCTAATTTATGCGCAAAAGTGGAAAAAACGCTTAAAAAAACCTTTAAAATCGCAACTTAACACATAATTTCTAGCATATGACTATGCTTTTAAATTCTAACAACTTCAACACAATAATACATACCAAATAGTGTTGTGTGCCAAGTTTCGTGCAAAACAAATCAAGTTTGAACTACTTTATGCGCAAAAGTGGCAAAAACGCTTAAATACCCTTAAAATCGCAACTTAACACGTAATTCTTGCATATGACTATGAATTTCAAGTCTAACCCATTCAACAGAATAATATATACCAAATAGTGTTGTGTGCCATGTTTCGTGCAAAACAAACCAAGTTAGAGCTATTTTAAGCGCAAAAGTTGAAAAAACGCTTAAAAACCCATATAATCGCAACTTAACACGTAATTTTTAGCATATGACTATGATTTTCAATTCTAACCACTTCAACGCAATACTATTTACCAAATAGTGTTGTGTGCAATGTTTCGTGCAAAACAAACCAAGTTTGAGCTACTTTATGCGTAAAAGTGGAAAAAACGCTTAAAAAAACCTTTAAAATCACAACTTCACACATAATTTCTAGCATATGACTATGCTTTTCAATTCTAACAACTTCAACACAATAATATATACCAAATAGTGTTGTGTGCCAAGTTTCGTGCAAAACAAACCAAGTTTGAGCTACTTTATGCGCAAAAGTGGCAAGAACGCTTAAAAACTCTTAAAATCGCAACTTAACACGTAATTTCTAGCATATGACTATGATTTTCTATTCTAACCACTTCAGTACAATAATATATAAAAAATAGTGTTTTGTGCCAAATTTCGTGCAAAACAAACCAAGTTTGAACTACTTTATGCGCAAAAGTGGCAAAAACGCTTAAAAACCCTTAAAATCGCAACTTAACACGTAATTCTTGCATATGACTATGAATTTCAAGTCTAACCCATTCAACAGAATAATATATATACCAAATAGTGTTGTGCGCCATGTTTCGTGCAAAACAAACCAAGTTTAAGCTACTTTATGCGCAAAAGTAGCAAAAACGCTTAAAAACCCTTAGAATCGCAACTAAACACGTAATTTCTAGCATGACTATGATTTTCAATTCTAACCGATTTAACACAATAATATATACTAAATAGTGTTGTATGCTAAGTTTCGCGCAAAACAAACCAAGTTTGAGTTACTTTATACCCAAAAGTGGCAAAAACACTTAAATACTCTTAAAATCGCAACTTAACACGTAATTTCTAGCATATGATTATGATTTTCAATTCTAACCACTTTAGTACAATAATATATAAAAAATAGTGTTGTGTGCCAAATTTCGTGCAAAACAAACCAAGTTTGAACTACTTTATGCGCAAAAGTGGCAAAAACGCTTAAAAACCCTTAAAATCGCAACTTAACACGTAATTCTTGCATATGACTATGAATTTCAAGTCTAACCCATTCAACAGAATAATATATACTAAATAGTGTTGTTTGCTAAGTTTCGTGCAAAACAAACCAAGTTTGAGTTACTTTATGCCCAAAAGTGGCAAAAACGCTGAAAAACTCTTAAAATCGCAACTTAACACGTAATTTCTAGCATGTGACTATGATTTTCAATTCTAACCACTTCAATAGAATAAAATTTAAAAAATAGTGTTGTGTGACAAGTTTCGTGCAAAACAAACCAAGTTTGAACTACTTTATGCGCAAAAGTGGCAAAAACGCTTAAAAACCCTTAAAATCGCAACTTAACACGTAATTCTTGCATATGATTATGAATTTCAAGTCTAACCCATTCAACAGAATAATATATACTAAATAGTGTTGTTTGCTAAGTTTCGTGCAAAACAAACCAAGTTTGAGTTACTTTATGCCCAAAAGTGGCAGAAGAAGAAACGCTGAAAAACTCTTAAAATCGCAACTTAACACGTAATTTCTAGCATATGACTATGATTTTCAATTCTAACCACTTCAACGCAATACTATTTACCAAATAGTGTTGTGTGCAATGTTTCGTGCAAAAGAAACCAAGTTTGAGCTACATTATGCGGTAAAAGTCGAAAAAAAACGCTTAAAAAATCCTTTAAAATCACAACTTTACACATAATTTCTAGCATATGACTATGCTTTTCAATTCTAACAACTTCAACACAATAATATATACCAAATAGTGTTGTGTGCCAAGTTTCGTCCCAAACAAACCAAGTTTGAGCTACTTTAAGCGCAAAAGTTGAAAAAACGCTTAAAAACCCTTATAATCGCAACTTAACACGTAATTTCTAGCATATGACTATGATTTTCAATTCTAACACTTCAACGCAATACTATTTACCAAATAGTGTTGTGTGCAATGTTTCGTGCAAAACAAACCAAGTTTGAGCTACATTATGCGTAAAAGTGAAAAAACGCTTAAAAAAACCTTTGAAATCACAACTTCACACATAATTTCTAGCATATGACTATGCTTTTCAATTCTAACAACTTCAACACAATAATATATACCAAATAGTGTTGTGTGCCAAGTTTCGTGCAAAACAAACCATGTTTGAGCTACTTTATGCGCAAAAGTGGCAAAAACGCTTAAAAACTCTTAAAATCGCAACTTAACACGTAATTTCTAGCATATGACTATGATTTTCAATTCTAACCACTTCAATACAATAATATATAAAAAATAGTGTTTTGTGCCAAATTTCGTGCAAAACAAAACCAAGTTTCAACTACTTTATGCGCAAAAGTGGCAAAAACGCTTAAAACCTTTAAAATCGCAACTTAACACGGTAATTCTAGCATATGACTATGAATTTCAAGTCTAACCCCATTCAACACAATAATATATACCAAATAGTGTTGTGTGCCAAGTTTCGTGCAAAAGAAACCAAGTTTAAGCTACTTTATGCGCAAAGTGGAAAAAATGCTTAAAAACCCTTAGAATCGCAACTTAACACGTAATTTCTAGCATATGACTATGATTTTCAATTCTAACCACTTCAACGCAAATAATATATACAAAATAGTGTTGTGTGTCATGTTTCGTGCAAAACAAACCAAGTTTGAGCTACTTTATGCGCAAAAGTGGAAAAAAACGCTTAAAAAAACCTTTAAAATCGCAACTTAACACATAATTTCTAGCATATGACTATGCTTTTCAATTCTAACAAACTTCAACACAATAATACATACCAAATAGTGTTGTGTGCCAAGTTTCGTGCAAAACAAATCAAGTTTGAACTACTTTATGCGCAAAAGTGGCAAAAACGCTTAAATACCCTTAAAATCGCAACTTAACACGTAATTCTTGCATATGACTATGAATTTCAAGTCTAACCCATTCAACAGAATAATATATACCAAATAGTGTTGTGTGCATGTTTCGTGCAAAACAAACCAAGTTAGAGCTACTTTAAGCGCAAAAGTTGAAAAAACGCTTAAAAACCCATATAATCGCAACTTAACACGTAATTTTTAGCATATGACTATGATTTTCAATTCTAACCACTTCAACGCAATACTATTTACCAAATAGTGTTGTGTGCAATGTTTCGTGCAAAACAAACCAAGTTTGAGCTACTTTATGCGTAAAAGTGGAAAAAACGCTTAAAAAACCTTTAAAATCACAACTTCACACATAATTTCTAGCATATGACTATGCTTTTCAATTCTAACAACTTCAACACAATAATATATACCAAATAGTGTTGTGTGCCAAGTTTCGTGCAAAACAAACCAAGTTTGAGCTACTTTATGCGCAAAAGTGGCAAGAACGCTTAAAAACTCTTAAAATCGCAACTTAACCACGTAATTTCTAGCATATGACTATGATTTCTATTCTAACCACTTCAGTACAACAATATATAAAAAATAGTGTTTTGTGCCAAATTTCGTGCAAAACAAACCATGTTTGAACTACTTTATGCGCAAAAAGTGGCAAAAACGCTTAAAAACCCTTAAAATCGCAACTTAACACGTAATTCTTGCATATGACTATGAATTTCAAGTCTAACCCATTCAACAGAATAATATATATACCAAATAGTGTTGTGCGCCATGTTTCGTGCAAAACAAACCAAAGTTTAAGCTACTTTATGCGCAAAAGTAGCAAAAACGCTTAAAAACCCTTAGAATCGCAACTAAACACGTAATTTCTAGCATGACTATGATTTTCAATTCTAACCGATTTAACACAATAAATATATACTAAATAGAGTTGTATGCTAAGTTTCGCGCAAAACAAACCAAGTTTGAGTTACTTTATACCCAAAAGTGGCAAAAACACTTAAATACTCTTAAAATCGCAACTTAACACGTAATTTCTAGCATATGATTATGATTTTCAATTCTAACCACTTTAGTACAATAATATATAAAAAATAGTGTTGTGTGCCAAATTTCGTGCAAAACAAACCAAGTTTGAATTACTTTATGCGCAAAAGTGGCAAAAATGCTTAAAAACCCTTAAAATCGCAACTTAACACGTAATTCTTGCATATGACTATGAATTTCAAGTCTAACCCATTAACAGAATAATATATACTAAATAGTGTTGTTTTGCTAAGTTTCGTGCAAAACAAACCAAGTTTGAGTTACTTTATGCCCAAAAGTAGGCAAAAACGCTGAAAAACTCTTAAAATCGCAACTTAACACGTAATTTCTAGCATGTGACTATGATTTTCAATTACTAAACACAATTCAATAGAATAAAAATTTAAAAAATAGTGTTGTGTGACAAGTTTCGTGCAAAACAAACCAAGTTTGAACTACTTTATGCGCAAAAGTGGCAAAAACGCTTAAAAACCCTTAAAATCGCAACTTAACACGTAATTCTTGCATATGACTATGAATTTCAAGTCTAACCCATTCAACAGAATAATATATACTAAATCGTGTTGTTTGCTAAGTTTCGTGCAAAACAAACCAAGTTTGAGTTACTTTATGCCCAAACGTGGCAGACACGCTGAAAAAACTCTTAAAAATCGCAACTTAACACGTAATTTTCTAGCATATGACTATGATTTTCAATTCTAACCACTTCAACGCAATACTATTTACCAAATAGTGTGTGTGTGCAATGTTTCGTGCAAAAGAAACCAAGTTTGAGCTACATTATGCGTAAAAGTCGAAAAAACGCTTAAAAAATCATTTAAAAATCACAACTTTACACATAATTTCTAGCATATGACTATGCTTTTCAATTCTAACAACTTCAACACAATAATATATACCAAATAGTGTTTGTGTGCCAAGTTTCGTCCCAAACAAACAAGTTTGAGCTACTTTAAGCGCAAAAGTTGAAAAACGCTTAAAAACCCTTATAATTGCAACTTAACACGTAATTTCTAGCATATGACTATGATTTTTCAATTCTAACCACTTCAACGCAATACTATTTACCAAATAGTGTTGTGTGCAATGTTTCGTGCAAAACAAACCAAGTTTGAGCTACATTATGCGTAAAAGTGGAAAAAAACGCTTAAAAAAACCTTTGAAATCACAACTTCACACATAATTTCTAGCATATGACTATGCTTTTCAATTCTAACAACTTCAACACAATAATATATCCAAGTAGTGTTGTGTGCCAAGTTTTCGTGCAAAACAAACCATGTTTGAGCTACTTTATGGCAAAAGTGGCAAAAACGCTTAAAAAACTCTTAAAATCGCAACTTAACACGTAATTTCTAGCATATGACTATGATTTTCAATTCTAACCACTTCAATACAATAATATATAAAAAATAGTGTTTTGTGCCAAATTTCGTGCAAAACAAACCAAGTTTCAACTACTTTATGCGCAAAAGTGGCAAAAACGCTTAAAACCTTTAAAATCGCAACTTAACACGTAATTCTAGCATATGACTATGAATTTCAAGTCTAACCCATTCAACACGAATAATATATACCAAATAGTGTGTGGTGTGCCAAGTTTCGTGCAAAAGAAACCAAGTTTAAGCTACTTTATGCGCAAAAGTGGAAAAAATGCTTAAAAACCCTTAGAATCGCAACTTAACACGTAATTTCTAGCATATGACTATGATTTTCAATTCTAACCACTTCAACGCAATAATATATACAAAATAGTGTTGTGTGTCATGTTTCGTGCAAAACAAACCAAGTTTGAGCTACTTTATGCGCAAAAGTGGAAAAAACGCTTAAAAAAACCTTTAAAATCGCAACTTAACACATAATTTCTAGCATATGACTATTGCTTTTCAATTCTAACAACTTCAACACAATAATACATACCAAATAGTGTTTGGTGTGCCAAGTTTCGTGCAAAACAAATCAAGTTTGAACTACTTTATGCGCAAAAGTGGCAAAAACGCTTAAATACCCTTAAAATCGCAACTTAACACGTAATTCTTGCATATGACTATGAATTTCAAGTCTAACCCATTCAACAGAATAATATATACCAAATAGTGTTGTGTGCCATGTTTCGTGCAAAACAAACCAAGTTAGAGCTACTTTAAGCGCAAAAGTTGAAAAAACGCTTAAAAACCCATATAATCGCAACTTAACACGTAATTTTTAGCATATGACTATGATTTTCAATTCTAACCACTTCAACGCAATACTATTTACCAATAGTGTTGTGTGCAATGTTTCGTGCAAAACAAAACCAAGTTTGAGCTACTTTATGCGTAAAGTGGAAAAAACGCTTAAAAAAAACCTTTAAAATCACAACTTCACACATATTTTCTAGCATATGACTATGCTTTTCAATTCTAACAACTTCAACACAATAATATATACCAAATAGTGTTGTGTGCCAAGTTTCGTGCAAAACAAACCAAGTTTGAGCTACTTTATGCGCAAAAGTGGCAAGAACGCTTTAAAAACTCTTAAAATCGCAACTTAACACGTAATTTCTAGCATATGACTATGATTTTCTATTCTAACCACTTCAGTACAATAATATATAAAAAATAGTGTTTTGTGCCAAATTTCGTGCAAAACAAACCAAGTTTGAACTACTTTATGCGCAAAAGTGGCAAAAACGCTTAAAAACCCTTAAAATCGCAACTTAACACGTAATTCTTGCATTATGACTATGAATTTCAAGGTCTAACCCATTCAACAGAATAATATATATACCAAATAGTGTTGTGCGCCATGTTTCGTGCAAAACAAACCAAGTTTAAGCTACTTTATGCGCAAAAGTAGCAAAAAACGCTTAAAAACCCTTAGAATCGCAACTAAACACGTAATTTCTAGCATGACTATGATTTTCAATTCTAACCGATTTAACACAATAATATATACTAAATAGTGTTGTATGCTAAGTTTTCGCGCAAAACAAACCAAGTTTGAGTTACTTTATACCCAAAAAGTGGCAAAAACACTTAAATACTCTTAAAATCGCAACTTAACACGTAATTTCTAGCATATGATTATGATTTTCAATTCTAACCACTTTAGTACAATAATATATATAAAAAATAGTGTTGTGTGCCAAATTTCGTGCAAAACAAACCAAGTTTTGAACTACTTTATGCGCAAAAGTGGCAAAAATGCTTAAAAACCCTTAAATCGCAACTTAACACGTAATTCTTGCATATGACTATGAATTTCAAGTCTAACCCATTCAACAGAATAATATATACTAAATAGTGTTGTTTGCTAAGTTTCGTGCAAAACAAAACCAAGTTTGAGTTACTTTATGCCCAAAAGTGGCAAAAACGCTGAAAAACTCTTAAAATCGCCAACTTAACACGTAATTTCTAGCATGTGACTATGATTTTCAATTCTAACCAATTCAATAGAATAAAATTTAAAAAATAGTGTTGTGTGACAAGTTTCGTGCAAAACAAACCAAGTTTGAACTACTTTATGCGCAAAAGTGGCAAAAACGCTTAAAAACCCTTAAAATCGCAACTTAACACGTAATTCTTGCATATGACTATGAATTTCAAGTCTAACCCATTCAACAGAATAATATATACTAAATCGTGTTGTTTGCTAAGTTTCGTGCAAAACAAACCAAGTTTGAGTTACTTTATGCCCCAAACGTGGCAGACACGCTGAAAAACTCTTAAAATCGCAACTTAACACGTAATTTCTAGCATATGACTATGATTTTCAATTCTAACCACTTCAACGCAATACTATTTACCAAATAGTGTTGTGTGCAATGTTTCGTGCAAAAGAAACCAAGTTTGAGCTACATTATGCGTAAAAGTCGAAAAAACGCTTAAAAAATCCTTTAAAATCACAACTTTACACATAATTTCTAGCATATGACTATGCTTTTCAATTCTAACAACTTCAACACAATAATATATACCAAATAGTGTTGTGTGCCAACTTTCGTCCCAAACAAAACCAAGTTTGAGCTACTTTAAGCGCAAAAGTTGAAAAAACGCTTAAAAACCCTTATAATCGCAACTTAACACGTAATTTCTAGCATATGACTATGATTTTCCAATTCTAACCACTTCAACGCAATACTATTTACCAAATAGTGTTGTGTGCAATGTTTCGTGCAAAACAAACCAAGTTTGAGCTACATTATGCGTAAAAGTGGAAAAAACGCTTAAAAAAACCTTTTGAAATCACAACTTCACACATAATTTCTAGCATATGACTATGCTTTTCAATTCTAACAACTTCAACACAATAATATATACCAAATAGTGTTGTGTGCCAAGTTTCGTGCAAAACAAACCATGTTTGAGCTACTTTATGCGCAAAAGTGGCAAAAAACGCTTAAAAACTCTTAAAATCGCAACTTAACACGTAATTTCTAGCATATGACTATGATTTTCAATTCTAACCACTTCAATACAATAATATATAAAAAATAGTGTTTTGTGCCAAATTTCGTGCAAAACAAACCAAGTTTCAACTACTTTATGCGCAAAAGTGGCAAAAACGCTTAAAACCTTTAAAATCGCAACTTAACACGTAATTCTAGCATATGACTATGAATTTCAAGTCTAACCCATTCAACACAATAATATATACCAAATAGTGTTGTGTGCCAAGTTTCGTGCAAAAGAAACCAAGTTTAAGCTACTTTATGCGCAAAAGTGGAAAAAATGCTTAAAAACCCTTAGAATCGCAACTTAACACGTAATTTCTAGCATATGACTATGATTTTCAATTCTAACCACTTCAATGCAATAATATATACAAAATAGTGTTGTGTGTCATGTTTCGTGCAAAACAAACCCAAGTTTGAGCTACTTTATGCGCAAAAGTGGAAAAAAATGCTTAAAAAAACCTTTAAAATCGCAACTTAACAACATAATTTCTAGCATATGACTATGCTTTTCAATTCTAACAACTTCAACACAATAATACATACCAAATAGTGTTGTGTGCCAAGTTTCGTGCAAACAAATCAAGTTTGAACTACTTTATGCGCCAAAAGTGGCAAAAACGCTTAAATACCCTTAAAATCGCAACTTTAACACGTAATTCTTGCATATGACTATGAATTTCAAGTCTAACCCATTCAACAGAATAATATATACCAAATAGTGTTGTGTACCATGTTTCGTGCAAAACAAACCAAGTTAGAGCTACTTTAAGCGCAAAAGTTGAAAAAACGCTTAAAAACCCATATAATCGCAACTTAACACGTAATTTTTAGCATATGACTATGATTTTCAATTCTAACCACTTCAACGCAATACTATTTACCAAATAGTGTTGTGTGCAATGTTTCGTGCAAAACAAACCAAGTTTGAGCTACTTTATGCGTAAAAGTGGAAAAAACGCTTAAAAAAACCTTTAAAATCACAACTTCACACATAATTTCTAGCATATGACTATGCTTTTCAATTCTAACAACTTCAACACAATAATATATACCAAATAGTGTTGTGTGCCAAGTTTCGTGCAAAACAAACCAAGTTTGAGCTACTTTATGCGCAAAAGTGGCAAGAACGCTTAAAAACTCTTAAAATCGCAACTTAACACGTAATTTCTAAGCATATGACTATGATTTTCTATTCTAACCACTTCAGTACAATAATATATAAAAAATAGTGTTTTGTGCCAAATTTCGTGCAAAACAAACCAAGTTTGAACTACTTTATGCGCAGAAGTGGCAAAAACGCTTTAAAAACCCTTAAAATCGCAACTTAACACGTAATTCTTGCATATGACTATGAATTTCAAGTCTAACCCATTCAACAGAATAATATATATACCAAATAGTGTTGTGCGCCATGTTTCGTGCAAAACAAACCAAGTTTAAGCTACTTTATGCGCAAAAGTAGCAAAAACGCTTAAAAACCCTTAGAATCGCAACTAAACACGTAATTTCTAGCATGACTATGATTTTCAATTCTAACCGATTTAACACAATAATATATACTAAATAGTGTTGGTATGCTAAGTTTTCGCGCAAAACAAACCAAGTTTGAGTTACTTTATACCCAAAAGTGGCAAAAACACTTAAATACTCTTAAAATCGCAACTTAACACGTAATTTCTAGCATATGATTATGATTTTCAATTCTAACCACTTTAGTACAATAATATATAAAAAATAGTGTTGTGTGCCAAAAATTCGTGCAAAACAAACCAAGTTTGAACTACTTTATGCGCAAAAGTGGCAAAAACGCTTAAAAACCCTTAAAATCGCAACTTAACACGTAATTCTTGCATATGACTATGAATTTCAAGTCTAACCCATTCGACAGAATAATATATACTAAATAGTGTTGTTTGCTAAGTTTCGTGCAAAACAAACCAAGTTGAGTTACTTTATGCCCAAAAGTGGCAAAAACGCTGAAAAACTCTTAAAATCGCAACTTAACACGTAATTTCTAGCATGTGACTATGATTTTCAATTCTAACCACTTCAATAGAATAAAATTTAAAAAATAGTGTTGTGTGACAAGTTTTGTGCAAAACAAACAAAGTTTGAACTACTTTATGCGCAAAAGTGGCAAAAACGCTTAAAAACCCTTAAAATCGCAACTTAACACGTAATTCTTGCATATGACTATGAATTTCAAGTCTAACCCATTCAACAGAATAATATATACTAAATCGCGTTGTTTGCTAAGTTTCGTGCAAAACAAACCAAGTTTGAGTTACTTTATGCCCAAAGTGGCAGAAACGCTGAAAAACTCTTAAAATCGCAACTTAACACGTAATTTTCTAGCATATGACTATGATTTTTCAATTCTAACCACTTCAACGCAATACTATTTACCAAATAGTGTTGTGTGCAATGTTTCGTGCAAAAGAAACCAAGTTTGAGCTACATTATGGGTAAAAGTCGAAAAAACGCTTAAAAAATCCTTTAAAATCACAACTTTACACATAATTTCTAGGCATATGACTATGCTTTTCAATTCTAACAACTTCAACACAATAATATATACCAAATAGTGTTGTGTGCCAAGTTTCGTCCCAAACAAACCAAGTTTGAGCTACTTTAAGCGCAAAAGTTGAAAAAACGCTTAAAAACCCTTATAATCGCAACTTAACACGTAATTTCTAGCATATGACTATGATTTTCAATTCTAACCACTTCAACGCAATAATATATACAAAATAGTGTTGTGTGTCATATTTCGTGCAAAACAAACCAAGTTTGAGCTACTTTATGCGCAAAGTGGAAAAAACGCTTAAAAAAACCTTTATAATCGCAACTTAACACATAATTTCTAGCATATGACTATGCTTTTCAATTCTAACACTTCAACACAATAATACATACCAAATAGTGTTGTGTGCCAAGTTTCGTGCAAAACAAATCAAGTTTGAACTACTTTATGCGCAAAAGTGGCAAAAACGCTTAAATACCCTTAAAATCGCAACTTAACACGTAAATCTTGCATATGGACTAGAATTTCAAGTCTAACCCATTCAACAGAATAATATATACCAAAATAGTGTTGTGTGCCATGTTTCGTGCAAAACAAACCAAGTTAGAGCTACTTTAAGCGCAAAAGTTGAAAAAACGCTTAAAAAACCCATATAATCGCAACTTAAACACGTAATTTTTAGCATATAGACTATGATTTTCAATTCTAACCACTTCAACGCAATACTATTTACCAAATAGTGTGTGTGCAATGTTTCGTGCAAAACAAACCAAGTTTGAGCTACATTATGCGTAAAAGTGGAAAAAACGCTTAAAAAAACCTTTGAAATCACAACTTCACCACATAATTTCTAGCATATGACTATGCTTTTCAATTCTAACAACCTTCAACACAATAATATATACCAAGTAGTGTTGTGTGCCAAGTTTCGTGCAAAACAAACCATGTTTGAGCTACTTTATGCGCAAAGAGTGGCAAAAACGCTTAAAAACTCTTAAAATCGCAACTTAACACGTAATTTCTAGCATATGACTATGATTTTCAATTCTAACCACTTCAATACAATAATATATAAAAAATAGTGTTTTGTGCCAAATTTCGTGCAAAACAAACCAAGTTTCAACTACTTTATGCGCAAAAGTGCAAAAACGCTTAAAACCTTTAAAATCGCAACTTAACACGTAATTCTAGCATATGACTATGAATTTCAAGTCTAACCCATTCAACACAATAATATATACCAAATAGTGTTGTGTGCCAAGTTTCGTGCAAAAGAAACCAAGTTTAAGCTACTTTATGCGCAAAAGTGGAAAAAATGCTTAAAAAAACCCTTAGAATCGCAACTTAACACGTAATTTCTAGCATATGACTATGATTTTCAATTCTAACCACTTCAACGCAATAATATATACGAAATAGGTGTTGTGTGTCATATTTCGTGCAAAACAAACCAAGTTTGAGCTACTTTATGCGCAAAAGTGGAAAAAACGCTTAAAAAAACCTTTAAAATCGCAACTTAACACATAATTTCTAGCATATGACTATGCTTTTCAATTCTAACAACTTCAACACAATAATACATACCAAATAGTGTTGTGTGCCAAGTTTCGTGCAAAACAAACCAAGTTTTGAACTACTTTATGCGCAAAAAGTGGCAAAAAACGCTTAAATACCCTTAAATCGCAACTTAACACGTAATTCTTGCATATGAATATGAATTTCAAGTCTAACCCATTCAACAGAATAATATATACCAAATAGTGTAGCATATGACTATGATTTTCAATTCTAACCACTTCAACGCATATACTATTTACCAAATAGTGTGGTGTGCATTGTTTCGTGCAAAACAACCAAGTTTGAGCTACTTTATGCGTAAAAGTGGAAAAAACGCTTAAAAAAACCTTTAAAATCACAACTTCACACATAATTTTCTAGCATATGACTATGCTTTTCAATTCTAACAACTTCAACACAATAATATATACCAAATAGTGTTGTGTGCCAAGTTTCGTACAAAACAAACCAAGTTGGAGCTAATTTATGCGCAAAAGTGGCAAAAACGCTTAAAAACTCTTAAAATCGCAACATAACACGTAATTTCTAGCATATGACTATGATTTTCAATTCTAACCACTTCAATACAATAATATATAAAAAAATAGTGTTTTGTGCCAAATTTCGTGCAAAACAAACCAAGTTTCAACTACTTTATGCGCAAAAGTGGCAAAAACGCTTAAAAACCTTTAAAATCGCAACTTAACACGTAATTCTAGCAT